>NC_092243.1:37104020-37404020 GCF_036320965.1 Panulirus ornatus | reverse complement strand
TATTAAGCTCTTTACAAAACGTCTTCTTATTTCTTCACTCACATCTCGTTTCCAAGCTCACTATCACCACCTTCGTCTCATTCATATCGTTTCCTCTTTTCCAAAAATCTTTAACACATCTTTATCTTCGCCTCCACCATGTACTCGTCAAACATTCCCCCAGCTGTCTTTCTCAATACCTTAACATCGAAGAGACTCTGTTGCTCGCCTATCAACCATTGTATATCTTTCCTTCTTAACAACGGATAATTATGGATGTCGCTCTTTTTGAACCAGGTATTCCTAATCACCAGTCCTTTCTCGGCACAACACAGCACACAAGCTGTTTACCATTCCAATTTACCTCACTTGGGTGACAGATCTCTCTCTCTCTCTCTCTCTCTCTCTCTCTCTCTCTCTCTCTCTCTCTCTCTCTCTCTCTAGCTTGCTAGCTAGTCTTACATCCCCAGCATATTCTCGTCGTAGGTGCTCGAGCGTAGATGCTTACTCTCTCTCAGAAACATCAAATTTCGGTAGTGATTGATTAATATTTTAGCGTCAAATATGTTTCGCACCTCAACAAAGGTGTCAACAAAAAAGTTCAACACAGAAGAACTTATGAAAATTTGTACGAAGAATTCCCTCTAAATATCCACCACAGCTGCGGCACAGAGGGGCACGCCTCGGGGAACAGCTCTGCCGAAGCCTCTCCTGCCTCCTGACACGTGCTGTCTGACCCAGGATTACAGGAAGGTGGAGGGAGGAGGAGAAAAATGAGAGAGCACACGAGGGGAGGGAAGCAAGATGACAGAAGGGGCAGAGGTCTGCAGTCGATCAGGATACATACAGAATTCCAAGAATATGAGAGGTAGCGCACCCAGAATGGCTGGAAGACAGAGTAAAGGCGGCATTCCACCAGGACAACACATGACAACATGTAGCATACGACTTGCCAGGCTTTTCATCACCTATGTTGAATGCGGCTTTCAACGGGAAGACGTGTTGCTTGCGACAAGGCAAGAATGTTGCTTCATGTAGCATGCTAAGTGCTGAATGCCACAAAACCGTTTCCACTGATTCTACCCAAAACTGAGCCAGTTGTCGACGATCGCTGGTGCTGGTGCTGCGGCTTTGGTGCTGAGCAACGCTGGTAAAAGCAGCATCGCTGGTGGAGAAGAGACTTGTTTACCAGGAGTGACACATTGCTGCTCAGGATGATTCGTTTAACACGTTACCAGGCGACGATCAACCACTGTACGAGAACTTTTCCGCATGTGTGTGAGGATTTGTATTACCTTTTTCAAAGAAGTTACAAAAACGTCCTTCTCTTCAGTGTGAGCTGACGTATTATCAGACTGGAATAATGTAACATACTAACCTTAACAAATCTACTGACCAAACCTAGAATACCATCTTCCTAGCTGGAGTGGACCTCCTACTTCACTGATATCAATTTACCCAGGAAATGGGATAAGATGATTTTTTTCTATTATTCTAAATGCACGTGATACACGTAAAGCATATTGAAATATAACTGTGGTTGAAAAAAAAAATAAACACTTCATTAGATGCTCAGTCTGAACTTGAGCTTGGGATGACGAGCCAGGCCAGGGTTTCTCCACGTCCAGCAGTAACAGTAGCAAGTCGTAGGCTAACCATTTGTTGTTTTTCTTGGGAGACGATCCAGATTTCTTTTGGGTTCATTTTCTGTGCTCCCGGCGAGAGGCAGTACGTAAGCTCCTGATCTTGTTTTTTGACCCTAGCTGGCCACGTCACAATCAAACTTGGTAGGTAATCTCTGATGTGCATCTAGTTTAACTTGGTCATTCCTGTATTCTCCCAAGCGTATGTCCCATTAAGCAACCAATGTCCTATATTCAACAATGAACTCTCCATTTTTTTTCTGACAGTTAATTAATCGTGCTGCTTTCCACACGTAATCCTTCCCGAGACTGCTGGGAAAGAAGGCAGGCAACACTCAGCAACAGTCTACATCTGATCAAATGCATCAAGTTGTACAATATGTGATGTAAGGCAGTTTGATAGAGTAAGTAATGGAAGGGTAAGAGAAATATGAGGTAGTAAAAAAAGTGTGGTGGAGAGAGCAGAAGAGGGTGTGTTGAAATCGATTGGACATCAGGAGAGAATGGGTGAGGAAAGGTTGCCAAAAAAGATACATTTGTCAAAGGTGGAGGGAACAAGGAGAAATGGGAGACCAAGTTGGAGGTGAAAGGATGGAGTGAAAAAGATTTTAAGCGATCGGGGTCTGAACATGCAGGAGGTTGAAAGGCGTGCACGGAATTGAGTGAAATGGAGCAATGCAGTATTCTGCAGTCGACGTGCTGTCAGTGGACTGAACCAGGGCATGGGAAACGTCTAGGGTAAACCATGGAAAGGTCTGTGGTGCTTGGATGTGGATAGGGAGCTGTGGTTTCGGTGCATTACACTTGGCAGCTAAAGTCCGAGTGTGAGCAGATCTGGCCTTGTTCCGTCTGTTTCCTGTCGCTACCCTGCTGACGCAGGGGGTGGCGATGCTGTCTCCTGTAGAGCGGGATGGCGCCGTGAATGGATGAAGGCGAGTACGTATGAATACGTACATGTGTATATGAGTATGTATATATTGTGATATGTACATGCATATGCATGCATATGTACGAGTAGGTGCATGTGTGTATATATGTGTGTATACGAGTAGATGAATCTTTCTTCGTCAGTTTCCTGGAGCTATCTTGCTAACACGGGAAACGGCGATCAAGTATGAAATATATATATATATATATATATATATATATATATATATATATATATATATATATATATATATATATATATATATTGGAAAGGATCACAATTTTGCGCGTGCTCAAGATATTCCTATGAGTCCACGGGGAAAATGAAACACGAAAAGTTCCCAAGTGCACTTTCGTGTAATAATCACATCATCAGGGGAGACAAAAGAGAGAAATATAACAGTCAGTTGATATACATAGAAGAGACAAAGCTAGGACGCCATTTGGTAAACATGTGATTCTTCAAAACACATATTTACCAAATGTGTATAGGGGTGGATTGGGCCATTTCTTTCGTCTGTTTCCTTGCGCTACCTCGCAAACGCGAGAGACAGCGACAAAGCAAAATAAATAAATAAATAAATAAGTAAATAAATAAATAAATATATATATATATATATATATATATATATATATATATATATATATATATATATATATATATATATATATTTTTTTTTTTTTTTTTTTTTTTTTTTTTCCAAAAGAAGGAACAGAAAAGGGGGTCAGATGAAGATATTCCCTCAAAGGCCCAGTCCTCTGTTCTTAACGCTACCTCGCTAACTCGGGAAATGGCGAATAGTATGAAAGAAAAAGACATATATATATATATATATATATATATATATATATATATATATATATATATATATATATATATATATATATATATATATATATCTTTCTTTCTTTCATACTATTCGCCATTTCCCGCGTTAGCAAGGTAGCGTTAAGAACAGAGGACTGGGCCTCTGAGGGAATATCCTCACCTGGCCTCGTTCTCTGTTCCTTCTTTTGGAAAATCAAAAAAAAAAACGAGAGGGGAGGATTTCCAGCCCCCCGCTCCCTTTTTATTCTCCCTGAAATTTAATGATACTCTTTCACCCCAACTCTCATTTGCCCTCTTTTTCACCTCTTGCACCTTTCTCTTGACCTCCTGCCTCTTTCTTTTATACCTCTCCCACTCATTTGCATTTTTTCCCTGCAAAAATCGTCCAAATGCCTCTCTCTTCTCTTTCACTAATAATCTTACTTCTTCATCCCACCACTCACTACCTTTTCTAATCAACCCACCTCCCACGTTTCTCATGCCACAAGCATCTTTTGCGCAAGCCATCACTGCTTCCCTAAATACGTCCCATTCCTCCCCCACTCCCCTTACCTCCTTTGTTCTCACCTTTTTCCCTTCTATACTCAGTCTCTCCTGGTACTTCCTCACACAAGTCTCCTTCCCAAGCTCACTTACTCTCACCACTCTCTTCACCCCAACATTCTCTCTTCTTTTCTGAAAACCCCCACAAATCTTCACCTTCGCCTCCACAAGATAATGATCAGACATCCCTCCAGTTGCACCTCTAAGCACATTAACATCCAAAAGCCTCTCTTTCGTGCGTCTATCAATTAACACGTAATCCAATAACGCTCTCTGGCCATCTCTCCTACTTACATACGTATACTTATGTATATCTCGCTTTTTAAAAAAGGTATTCCCAACCACCAGTCCTTTTTCAGCACATAAATCTACAAGCTCTTCACCATTTCCATTTACAACACTGAACACTCCATGTATACCAATTATTCCCTCAACTGCCATATTACTCACCTTTGCATTCAAATCACCCATCACTATAACCCGGTCTTGTGCATCAAAACCACTAACACACTCATTCAGCTGCTCCCAAAATACTTGCCTCTCATGATCTTTCTTCTCATTCCCAGGTGCATATGCACCAATAATCACCCATCTCTCTCCATCAACTTTCAGTTTTACCCATATCAATCTAGAATTTACTTTCTTACACTCTATCACATACTCCCACAACTCCTGATTCAGGAGTAGTGCTACTTCTTCCCTTGCTCTTGTCCTCTCACTAACCCCTGACTTTACTCCCAAGACATTCCCAAACCACTCTTCCCCTTTACCCTTTAGCTTTGTTTCACTCAGAGCCAAAACATCCAGGTTCCTTTCCTCAAACATGCTACCTATCTCTCCTTTTTACTCATCTTAGTTACATCCACACACATGTAGACACCCCAATCTGAGCCTTCGAGGAGGATGAGCACTCCTCGCGTGACTCCTTCTTCTGTTTCCCCTTTTAGAAAGTTAAAATACAAGGAGGGGAGGGTTTCTGGCCCCCCGCTCCCGTCCCCTTTAGTCGCCTTCTACGACACGTGAGGAATGCGTGGAAGTATTCTTTCTCCCCTATCCCCAGGGATAAAGATGTTTTGGAAGGAGGTAAATAAAGTGCGTAAGACAAGGGAGCAAATGGGAACTTCAGTGAAGGGGGGTAAGGGGGAGGTGATAACAAGTAGTGGTGATGTGAGAAGGAGATGGAGTGAGTATTTTGAAGGTTTGTTGAATGTGTTTGATGATAGAGTGGCAGATATAGGGTGTTTTGGTCGAGGTGGTGTGCAAAGTGAGAGGGTTAGGGAAACTGATTTGGTAAATAGAGAAGAGGTAGTAAAAGCTTTACGGAAGATGAAAGCCGGCAAGGCAGCAGGTTTGGATGGTATTGCAGTGGAATTTATTAAAAAAGGGGGTGACTGTATTGTTGACTGGTTGGTAAGGTTATTTAATGTATGTATGCCTGAGGATTAGCGGAATGCTTGCATAGTGCAATTGTACAAAGGCAAAGGGGATAAGAGTGAGTGTTCAAATTAGAGAGGTATAAGTCTGTTGAGTATTCCTGGTAAATTATATGGGAGGGTATTGATTGAGCGGGTGAAGGCATGTACAGAACATCAGATTGGGGAAGAGAAGTGTGGTTTCAGAAGTGGTAGAGGATGTGTGGATCAGGTGTTTGCTTTGAAGAATGTATGTGAGAAATACTTAGAAACACAAATGGATTTGTATGTAGCATTTATGGATCTGGAGAAGGCATATGATAGAGTTGATAGAGATGCTCTGTGGAAGGTTGTAAGAATATGTGATGTGGGAGGCAAGTTGTTAGAAGCAGTGAAAAGTTTTTATCGAGGATGTAAGGCATGTGCACGTGTAGGAAGAGAAGAAAGTGATTGGTTCTCAGTGAATGTAGGTGTGCGGCAGGGGTGTGTGATGTCTCCGTGGTTGTTTAATTTGTTTATGGATGGGGTTGTTAGGGAGGTGAATGCAAGGGTTTTGGAAAGAGGGGCAAGAATGAAGTCTGTTGTGGATGAGAGAGCTTGGGAAGTGAGTCAGTTGTTGTTCGCTGATGATACAGCGCTGGTGGCTGATTCATGTGAGAAACTGCAGAAGCTGGTGACTGAGTTTTGGTGTGAAAGAAGAAAGCTAAGAGTAAATGTGAATAAGAGCAAGGTTATTAGGTACAGTAGGGTTGAGGCTCAAGTCAATTGGTAGGTAAGTTTGAATGGAGAAAAACTGAAGGAAGTGAAGTGTTTTAGATATCTGGGAGTGGATCTGGCATCGGATGGAACCATGGAAGCGGAAGTGAATCATAGGGTGGGGAGGGGGCGAAAATTCTGGGAGCCTTGAAGAATGTTTGGAAGTCGAGAACATTATCTCGGAAAGCAAAAATGGGTATGTTTGAAGGAATATTGGTTCCAACAAAGTTGTATGGTTGCGAGGCGTGGGCTATGGATAGAGTTGTGCGCAGGAGGATGGATGTGCTGGAAATGAGATGTTTAAGGACAATATGTGGTGTGAGGTGGTTTGATCGAGTAAGTAACGTAAGGGTAAGAGAGATGTGTGGAAATAAAAAGAGTGTGGTTGAGAGAGCAGAAGAGGGTGTTTTGAAATGGTTTGGTCACATGGAGAGAATGAGTGAGGAAAGATTGACAAAGAGGATATATGTGTCAGAGGTGGAGGGAACGAGGAGAAGTGGGAGACCCAATTGGAGGTGGAAAGATGGAGTGAAAAAGATTTTGTGTGATCGGGGCCTGAAGATGCAGGAGGGTGAAAGGCTTGCAAGGAATAGAGTGAATTGGAACGATGTGGTATACCAGGGTTGACGTGCTGTCAATGGATTGAACCAGGGCATGTGAAGCGTCTGGGGTAAATCATGGAAAGTTGTGTGTGGCCTGAATGTGAAAAGGGAGCTGTGGTTTCGGTGCATAATTACATGACAGCTAGAGACTGAGTGTGAAGCAAAGGGGCATTTGTTGTCTTCCTAGCCCTACCTCGTGCACATGAAGGGGGAGGGGGTTGTTATTCCATGTGTGACGAGGTGGCGATGGAAATAAATAAAGGCAGACAGTATGAATTATGTACATGTGTATATATGTATATGTCTGTGTGTGTATATACATGTATACGTTGAACAGTATAGGTATGTATATTTTGCGTGTGTGGACGTGTGTGTATATACATGTGTATGGGGGTGGGTTGGGCCATTTCTTTCTTCTGTTTCCTTGCGCTACCTCGCAAATGCGGGAGACAGCGACAAAGCAAAATAAAAATATAATAATGAAATATATATATATATATATATATATATATATATATATATATATATATATATAGGAGCCTTGAAGAATGTGGGGAAGTCGTGAACATTATCTCGGAAAGCAAAAATGGTTATGTTTGAAGGAATAGTGGTTCCAACAATGTATGGTTGCGAGGCGTGGGCTATGGATAGAGTTGTGCGCAGGAGGATGGATGTGCTGGAAATGAGATGTTTGAGAACAATGTGTGGTGTGAAGTGGTTTGATCGAGTAACGTAAGGGTAAGAGAGATGTGTGGAAATAAAAAGAGCGTGGTTGAGAGAGCAGAAGAGGGTGTTTTGAAATGGTTTGGGCACATGGAGAGAATGAGTGAGGAAAGATTGACCAAGAGGATATATGTGTCGGAGGTGGAGGGAATGAGGAGAAGTGGGAGACCAAATTGGAGGTGGAAAGATGGAGTGAAAAAGATTTTGTGTGATCGGGGCCTGAACATGCAGGAGGGTGAAAGGAGGGCAAGGAATAGAGTGAATTGGATCGATGTGGTATACCGGGGTTGACGTGCTGTTAGTGGATTGAATCAGGGCATGTGAAGCGTCTGGGGTAAACCATGGAAAGCTGTATAGGTATGTATATTTGCGTGTGTGGACGTATGTATATACATGTGTATGGGGGTGGGTTGGGCCATTTCTTTCGTCTGTTTCCTTGCGTTACCTCGCAAACGCGGGAGACAGCGACAAAGCAAAAAAAAAAAAAAAAAAAAAAAAAAAATATATATATATATATATATATATATATATATATATATATATATATATATATATATATATTTATTTATATTTTATTATACTTTGTCGCTGTCTCCCGCGTTTGCGAGGTAGCGCAAGGAAACAGACGAAAGAAATGGCCCAACCCCCCCTATACACATATATATATATATATATATATATATATATATATATATATATATATATATATATATATATATATATATATGTAGGTTTGCGGCAGGGGGTGTGTGATGTCTCCGTGGTTGTTTAATTTGTTTATGGATGGGGTTGTTAGGGAGGTGAATGCAAGAGTTTTGGAAAGAGGGGCAAGTATGCAGTCTGTTGTGGATGAGAGAGCTTGGGAAGTGAGTCAGTTGTTGTTCGCTGATGATACAGCGCTGGTGGCTGATTCATGTGAGAAATTGCAGAAGCTGGTGACTGAGTTTGGTAAAGTGCGTGAAAAAAGAAAGTTGAGAGTAAATGTAAATAAGAGCAATGTTATTACGTACAATAGGGTTGAGGGTCAAATCAATTGGGAGGTAAGTTTGAATGGAGAAAAACTAGAGGAAGTGAAGTGTTTTAGAGATCTGGGAGTGGATTTGGCAGTGGATGGAACCATGGAAGCGAAAGTGAATCATAGGGTGGGGGGAGGGGACAAAAATTCTGGCAGCCTTGAAGAATGTGTGGAAGGCGAGGACATTATCTCGGAAAGCAAAAATGGGTTTTTTTTTGAAGGAATAGTGGTTCCAACAATGTTGTATGGTTTTGAGGCGTGGGCTATGGATAGAGTTGTGCGGAGGAGGGTGGATGTGCTGGAAATGAGATGTTTGAGGACAATATGTATTGTGAGGTGGTTTTATCGAGTAATTAATGTAAGGGTAAGAGAGATGTGTGGTAATAAAAAGAGTGTGGTTGAGAGAGCAGAAGAGGGTGATATGAAGTGGTTTGGCCACATGAAGAGAATGAGTGAGGAAAGATTGACAAAGAGGATATATGTGTCAGAGTTGGAGGGAACGAGGTGAAGTGGGAGACCAAACTGTAGATGGAATGATGGAATGAAAAAGATTTTGAGTGATCGGGGCCTGAACATGCAGGAGGGTGAAAGGGGTGCAAGGAATAGAGTGAATTGGAACGATGTGGTATACCGGGGTCGACGTGCTGTCAATGGATTGAACCAGGGCATGTGAAGCGTCTGGGGTAAACCATGGAAAGTTGTGTGTGGCCTGGATGTGGAAAGGGAGCTGTGGTTTCGGTGCATTATTACATGACAGCTAGAGACTGAGTGTGAACGAATGTGGCCTTTGTTGTCTTTTCCTAGTGCTACCTCGCACACATGAGGGGGGGAGGGGGTGTTATTTCATGTGAGGCGAGGTGGCGATGGGAATGAATAAAGGCAGACAGTATGAATTATGTACATGTGTATATATGTATATGTCTGTGTGTGTATATATATGTACACGTTGAGATGTATAGGTATGTATATTTACGTGTGTGGACGTGTATGTATATACATGTGTATGTGGGTGGGTTGGGCTATTCTTTCGTCGGTTTCCTTGCGCTACCTCGCTAACGCGAGAGACAGCGACAAAGCAAAATAATGATAATATAATAAATATGTACAATGGTTTCAGTGCATCATACATGGCAGCTAGAGACTGAGTGTGAACAAATGTGGCCTTTGTTTTCTTTTCCTAGCGCTACCTCGCGCAAATGCGTGGGGAGAGGGTTATTATTTCATGTGTGGCGGGGTGGCGATGGGAATGAATAAAGGCAGACAGTATGAACTATGTACATGTGTATATATGTATATGTCTGTGTGTGTATATATATGTATACGTTGAGATGTATAGGTATGTATATTTGCGTGTGTGGACGTGTGTATATCCATGTGTATGTGGGTGGGTTGGGCCATTGTTTCGTCTGTTTCCTTGCACTACCTTGCTAACGCGGGAGACAGTGAGAAAGCAAAATAATAATAAACAAATAGATATATATATATATATATATATATATATATATATATATATATATATATATATATATATATATATATATATATAAATAACGCAAGGAAGATGGCTTTGATTAGAGTCTTCAGTTGCCCCTGGCGTCTTACCTACAAGAATCCTGTGACTACTGCTTTTTTGTTTCTTCTCTTACTCCTTAAATGTTTTATGAAATGCTTGCTCGGGAAAGGAATCGATTTTCAATTTTTAATTACATTTCAGAGACACCATTCATATCACGTATATATTCCAGTTCCACTGTAATTCTGAAATATTGTTTTGTATACTGAGCGGATTACATGGAACAATCTAATAAATGAATGAGGATTGTCACGAGAAGTGCTTACGGGGAGGCACGTCCCTGCTCCATATCTGACAACGTTTTTGACCAGGATGCACACGTGGCGTCCTTGAGGATCCTACCAAAACGCGTAGCATCCACAGTGTTCACTGGTAGACTGTTCTTTGTGGACATACTGTGGTGCATGTAAACGTGGTGCCACAAGCTTCAGAACTTCTTACTATTGTGAACAAATGGTAGTCATTCGATAACCAAAACTGAACGCTTTACTTATGATGGCGTCCCCAGAGCTGATCCAAGCAGCAAAATACTAATGGTTTTGTTCCTGAATAGAAGAAAGTACATGTCAGTAACTCTGCACTCTGTATACTAAATGCCTTTGCAACGTCAACCTCCTCCACTACACATATTCATGTATGATCAATCATCAGTAGCAATTACGGTGCATATAGCTGATGTTAACGTACCTAACAACAACATGAACATAAGATTAACATAAAACTAGAATAACAAACAGGTTCAGAGAGTTTATCACATTCTGGTTCAAAGATTATGATCTCAAAAATGTACCAACGTCTAATGTTGACTTTGTAATTGCTAAAGATTTCTTTATGAAGAGGGAATCACTTTCAAAAAGCAGAGGGAAAGGACCTTACAACTGGCCGCACAGTATTGAAAGCGCCAAAATACATCTTTAGTCAAGCCAACAGGTCTAGATTTTAAACAACTTCGAAATTCCCAAATGGTAAAAGTATTTCCAATATTTCTAGCAGCAGCGAGAGAACGATTGACTAAACTTAGACAAAATGATTAGGAATAGTTTATTAGTAGATTATATCAACACACGCCTCTCAGCCAAACTTAGAAAGGCACCAACAGAATCACCGGGAAGAAAAAGAAACAAATGTCTCACTCCAACCCGCTGCAGAAGGCTATCGAACTAATCACGGAATGGGCTTATACTTCAGGTTCATACTTCATGATGCTATCAATGACTAGGAATATCTTGTACAACGAACCCCAAGATAGAGATGACCTTACAACATTCATGCTAAACAAGCAACAGAACGAATGTAATGTTCCAACCATAAGTTCAGACTTGGTGCAGCTCTTATCAAGGATGAAGGTACAACCGTTGGAGATGATAGTATCACTTCTGACATTGTAAGTCTTCTAAGTATAATACCTGACAACCTACATATAAAGCTCTATGAGTTATATCAGGGGTCAGCTACCATCCTTATGGAAGAACACTTTAATATCACCAATACTAAAACACATCAGCTAGATAACATTTTTCCCATCTCCATGAGTTGCTTGTACAAAACTTTTGAGAGGATGGAGCTTAACGGACTTATATATGAATACAGATACATATGTCTGATACTGTTTCACATATGGTAAATCTGTAAACAGTTGCATCACAACTTTCCTAACAGGTCATGAGGACAGACGGCACAAATAATCAACATTTCCTGAACTTAAAAGCTGCATATGATATTGCTAATAAAGCAAGTTATTTTGTACTACTTACCATAGGCGCTCGTCTCTGCAGTGGATACGCAGTTTATCTCTTTAAGAGAGAGACTACTGTGTTAAGGCTACAAAAGTGAGATTAAAGATATGTTACTTGAGACTCCTCAAGGTGGAGTATTAAGCCCCACCTCGTTCAATTTACAGGTCAATGTATTAGTAATATCAATCTCAGAAAATCCAAGGAATATAACTGGTGGTTGATATTCTTGTCCACACCAGAAAATACCGTGAAAGGCAAACCTTCTTAACTGCATAACAACAGACCGTGATAGTTCTGGCCTTACTGCTTCTGCAAATAAAACCAAAGTGTTCAATAAACGAATTGGTAACTATAGAAGTGGACATTCTAAACCAAAATGATGAATAACCCTGTTCACTATGTCTCCTTTAAACATCATATTATTTCATGTACTGCAGCTGGTGTACAAACTGCTGTCTTAAAGTTCTCAGCGTTATTGCACGGTACATCTTATCACGGTGCCAATATCAAAATTATAAGAATGATGTATTTCTCTTATATGAGATCTTTATAAACTACCACACCCCAGCTTTCGTCTTAGATAACAGTTGCAGTATCAATGGACTTAAAATGATCCAAAATGAAGCCTTCAGAATCACAGTTGGCTGCTATGAGACCATGAAAGTAATCAAGCCTTCAGAATCATACTTGACTGCTATGAGACCATGAAAGTATCCATCATCCGGAGAGAACTTGGTATACACAGCACTGAGGACAGAATGATTGACATCTTATGATAGGAATGGGACTTCTTCCTTGTGACTAACATAATACTTCCTCTACGAAGATGTTAATCCATCTTTGCTGTGACACAATTGATTCTACATGGATCTAGATAACAGCCAATCACAAGACAGTGATTGGATGCAGTAGCGTTTCCCGCTTTCCTGACATATAGCTCCCTCACCATACCTGCCTGTCTAACCAAGAAACAGATTACTCATAATACTCACCTTTAATACTTAGTCAAAAGTCGTGAACATATACAGATACTACAGACTGAAAATAGCATAGCCTAGTTATCTATACTGAAATCTTTCTCTCAGTTCTGCCACTGGAATCTATGGAAGTGCTGCCATTGTGATCTAGCACAATGGTAACAGAATGGGGAAAAATTTTGGAATAAACAATTGTGCATCTGCCCGACAAACTGATCCATCCGTCATACTCATCACTCTCGAGCTTGTAATCAAGCACCATCAACACATATCAATCATCCCTGGTTCTCTAGCCTCGTTATGTGCCCTGAAGGCCCTGAGATCAAAGTGTAATATGGTCTCTGATGCTAGAAACAGACATTCAAACATTATCATTCAAGTGAGTCAGATCAAATTGTTATGGATTCCATTTATATAGGCCTCCGGTAGCATGACGAAGTTGATGTTTTAGTCAAACTTGCCGTTAGTAAATGAGCCGTTGAAAACAACACTAGGTTGTCAATCAGATGTCTCACAACTGTAATTATGAAGAAAGTGAAGTACCTCTTTTAAACAGACGTCTACAAATGGGAACTTAGATATACATTTTCCCACACAATGAAATGTGTCAGGTACATTATGTATATAAAGCAAGATGTTGTCATTGCTTGAGTAAGGCTGGGTTATAAGTAGAATTGGCGCTTTGTCCAGAGATTTGGACATAAACTAAAACAATATCTTAAACTGTAAAGAAAATAGTTATTTGGGAAAAGGTTTAAACAAACCCTGCAAGAAATGGCGTAACACGTATTGTTAATAACAAGATACTTGAATTTCTAAGATTGTGTCCACTTGTTGCATCCAGTCAGTAAACTTACTATGTGAAAGACTGTAAGATTATGTAATGAAACAAATTTGCAACAATCTATGATATGATCAACTGCACACTGGGCTCTGATAAAGACCTTGTAATCCTTTCGCGCTACAACTCACAGGATGACCAAGGGTGTGCACGGTACACTCGCCGCTTACACTGGCAGAAATCAAAGTGCGATGCGGTGAGATTCTTCTTTTACGTAACTAAGTTAAAGGCGATACATCGACCTGATAGTTTGATCCACTTTGGATCTGAATCCTCTACTGCAGTCGTTCACCTACACATATTCTGGTGGACGAATAGAGACTGGCAACAAGAGTCTAAGGAACACACACACACACACTGCATTCGTCATACTTGCTTTACTATTCTCGATGCGTTTCGCTGCTTGTGTCACTATCATGGCAACAATAGCAGAGGCCTGGCGTTTGGATGCCTGTGATTCTGGCTTCGTGGATGAGGCAGACATCTTTACATTCAAGTCAAGCTACATCATGAGCAACAACCAACTAACTCGACTGGTGAACAACAGACAGCTGATCTGTTCAAGAAACAACTAACATTGATTCTGACTCTAGGGCAAGAGAAGCATCGAGAGCAGGGGGGCAGGAGTGGAAGTATGAGGGGGAAAGATGGTAACATGAAAAAGCAACAAACACCCAGTCGAGACGGTCGCAATTCGGTCCAATGTCCAGTCTGCTGGCACTGCCACCATCACTTCCACAACTAAAATCCGTAACCTGCGACCATATCAGGAATAAGAGACCACCGGACTATGTATATGTAGGTTTGAAGACCCAGCAGAAGTGTAACGGCTAACAGAAAAGGGGAAAAATTTACATTATAATATGTTATTCGAGAAAAAGGCCACCCAGGTCCAACCGACTTGACGGCTCTTCGAGGTAACAAAAGACCATGAAAGAGGCGATACTGAAAGCCTCGCTGAGGAGCAGGCCAAACGCCACTGCTATCAAACACTTATCAGGGACAACGAAATAGCTGCTCATTTCGGGGACAGAGTTCGTGGTTACTTCTCTGACTGGTTCACAAAGGCTGGGTGTGGTAGAACTAATTTCAGTGACAGTTCGAGAGGTCATGTCCCGAGGCGTCAATGGCTTGAACGGGTGACGACAGTAAATGATATGATTGTTAAGGCTCATTATAAGGCTCACGGCTGTGATACATGCCGCAAACGTAAGTTTCAGAAGCTTTGATTTCGTTTGGTACCCCACGCTACACGGGAGAGGTTTGTGCAGCAGTTATGCCATACAGTCGATCTTGTAATGGGAAATATTTGAGGTGTCAGGAATGTTTGCGTACTTAATGTCAGCATAGAAACTCAACTCCTTGCGGGAACGAGTACCTCAGCCACTAAAGTATACCATACCCGCTCAGTCAGACACCTATGATAATTCTCTCTTGTGGCGCACTTTCCTTCCTGGCGTCAAGCTCTACAACATCTGAGCCTAGCGAACTCTACATCACAGTCGTCATGACATTTATGTACCTTCATTCACCTCACGTGGATACGTCACATGCTGACCCTTGCTGAGGGCAGGAAGCTTTGGTGTTGCCACATTATCTACCAGTCCTACACCGACCCTTATAAGATCACACAACCGAGCTTCCAGACGGCGACAGAACTACAAGATATCTCCAGCCTACAACACATCTTCGCCCTACAGCACCCCTGTACTATCCAAAGCCGTTGCTGCTGTTCCTTGGGAATTTTGTGCAATATCTCCTGTTGCACTACCACAGCTGCGACCCCAATTCACCACAGCCAACCTCCTGAAGCATGACATCGTCAGCTAGGTCACACTACCGCTAGATCAGACCAGTCAAGCCGCTCACCGCATGATCTGCTGACGCTATACAGAACATGAGCCATTCACTCCAGGTCTTGTAGGAAGAAGGGCAACACATGCAGTAAGTTCGGTACGTCCCTTAATCTTCACAGCTCACTCCAGACAGGACGTGGTCCTCTTACAGGTCTCCGCTGGACTGACCAGCAAGGGGTGTGTCGGGTGTTTGTGGAGGGGTTCTTCACAGTGATTCATGACCGTAATTGAGTGTGCGCTGTACAGTTTACATGGCACACAGAAAAATGGTATGTGTGGAAACAATCAAGTGTACTGAACATTGACATACCTGCATGTATAAACTCTTCCCACTGTTATGTCAACTCAAACACGGATGTTTGTATGTTTTTTACAAAGTTAAACGAAGTAAATACACACACACGCACACTCACACACACACACACACACACACACACACACACACACACATATATATATATATATATATATATATATATATATATATATATATATATATATATATATATATATATATCTTTTTCTTTCAAACTATTCGCCATTTCCCGCATTAGCAAGGTAGCGTTAAGAACAGAGGACTGGGCGTTTGAGGGAATATCCTCACCTGGCCCCCTTCTCTGTTCCTTCTTTTGGAAAATCAAAAAAAAAAAAAAAAGACGAGAGGGGAGGATTTCCAGCCCCCCGCTCCCTCTCCTTTTAGTCGCCTTCTACGACACGCAGGGAATACGTGGGAAGTATTCTTTCTCCCCTATCCCCAGGGATATATATATATATATATATATATATATATATATATATATATATATATATATATATATATATATATATATATATTATACTTAACCGCTGTTTCCCGCGTCAGCGAGGTACCGCAAGGAAACAGACGAAGAATGATTTGGTAAACAGAGAAGAGGTAGTAAAAGCTTTGCGGAAGATGAAAGCTGGCAAGGCAGCGGGTTTCTATGGTATTGCAGTGGAATTTATCAAAAAAGTGAGTGACTGTTGTTGACTAGTTGGTAAGGATATCTAATGTATATATGACTCATGGTGAGGTGCCTGAGGATTGGCGGAATGCATGATTGCCTTTGTACAGAGGTAAAGGGGATAGAGGTGAGTGCTCAAATTATAGAAGTATAAGTTTGTTGAGTATTCCTGGGAAATCTATATGGGAGGGTATTAATTGAGAGGGTGAAAGCATGTACAGAGCATCAAATTGGGGAAGAGCAGTGTGGTCTCAGAAGTGGTAGAGGATGTGTGGATCAGGTGTTTGCTTTGAAGAATGTATGTGAGAAATACTTAGAAAAGCAAATGGATTTGTATGTAGCGTTTATGGATCTGGAGAAGGCATATGATAGAGTTGATAAAGATGCTTTGTGGAAAGTATTGAAAATATATGGTGTGGGAGGCAAGTTGTTAGAAGCAAAGTTTTTTATCGGGGATGTAAGGCATGAGCACGAGTAGGAAGAGAGGAAAGTGAATGGTTCTTAGTGAATATTGGTTTGCGGCAGGGGTGCGTGATGTCTCCATGGTTGTTTAATTTGTTTATGGATAGGGGTTGTTAGGGAGGTGAATGCAAAATTTTTGGAGAGGGAGGCAAGCATGCAGTCTGTTGTGGATGAGGGAGTTTGGGAAGCGAGTCAGTTGTTGTTCGCTGATGATACAGCGATAGAGGCTGATTCGGATGAGGAACTGCAGAAGCTGGTGACTGAGTTTGGTAAGGTATGTGGAAGAAGAAAGCTGAGAGTAAATGTGAATAAGAGCAAGGTTATTAGGTACAGTCGGGTTGAGGGACAAGTCAATTGGGAGGTAAGTTTGAATGGAGAAAAACTGGAGGAAGTGAAGTGTTTTAGATATCTGGGAGTGGATTTGGCAGCGGATGGAACCATGGAAACGGAAGTGAGTCACAGGGTGGGGGAGAGGGCGAAAGTTCTGGGAGCGTTGAAAAATGTGTAGAAGGGGAGATTCATTATCCCGAAAAGCAAAGAGGGATATGTTTGAAGGCATAGTGGTTCCAACAATGTTATGTGGTTGCGTGGCGTGAGCTATAGATAGAGTTGTGCGGAGGAGGGTGGATGTTTTGGAAATGAGATTTTTAAGGACAATATGTGGTGTGAGGTGGTTTGATCGAGTAGGTAGTAAAAGGGTAAGAGAGATGTGTGGCAATAAAAAGAGTGTGGTTGACAGGGCAGAAGAGGGTGTTTTGAAATAGTTTGGTCACATGGAGAGAATGAGTGAGGAAAGATTGACAAAGAGGATACATGTGTCAGAGGTGGAGGGAACGAGGAGAAGTGGGTGACCAAACTGGACGTGGAAAGATGGAGTGAAAAAGATTCTGAGCGATCGGGGCCTGAACATGCAGGAGGGTGAAAGGCGTGCAAGGATTAGAGTGAATTGGAACGATGTGGTATACCAGGGTCGACGTGCTGCCAATGGACTGAACCAGTGCATGTGAAGCGTCTGGGGTGAACCATGGAAAGTTTTGTGGGGCCTGGATGTGGAAAGGGAGCTGTGGTTTCGGTGCATTATACATGACAGCTAGAGACTGAGTGTGAACGAATGTGGCCTTTGTTGTCCTTTCCTAGCGCTACGTCGCGCACATGCGGAGGGAGGGGGTTGTCATTTCATGTGTGGCGGGATGGCGACGGATATGAATAAAGGCAGTAAGTATGAATTATATACATGTGTATATATGTATATGTCAGTGTATGTATGTATATGTATACGTTGAAATGGATAGGTATGTATATGTGCGTGTGTGGACGTGTAAGTGTATACATGTGTATGTGGGTGGGTTTGGCCATTCTTTCGTCTGTTTCCTTGAGCTACCTCGCTGACACGGGAGACAGCGATAAAGTATAATATCTTCTGCTCTCTCAACCACACTCTTTTTATTTCCACACATCTCTCTTACCCTTACATTACTTACTCGATCAAACCACCTCACACCACATATTGTCCTCAAACATCTCATTTCCAGCACATCCACCCTCCTGCGCACAACTCTATCCATAGCCCACGCCTCGCAACCATACAACATTGTTGGAACCACTGTTCCTTCAAACATACCCATTTTTGCTTTCCGAGATAATGTTCTCGACTTCCACACATTCTTCAAGGCTCCCAGGATTTTCGCCCCCTCCCCCACCCTATGATTCACTTCCGCTTCCATGGTTCCATCCGTTGCCAGATCCACTCCCAGATATCTAAAACACTTTACTTCCTCCACTTTTTCTCCATTCAAACTTACCTCCCAATTGACTTGACCCTCAACCCTAATGTACCTAATAACCTTGCTCTTATTCACATTAACTCTTAACTTTCTTCTTTCACACACTTTACCAATCTCAGTCACCAGCTTCTGCAGTTTCTTACATGAATCAGCCACCAGCACTGTATTATCAGCGAACAACAACTGACTCACTTCCCAAGCTCTCTCATCCACAACAGACTGCATACTTGCCCCTTTCCAAAACTCTTGCATTCACCTCCCTAACAACCCCATCCATAAACAAATGAAACAAACATGGAGACATCACACACCCCTGCCGCAAACCTACATTCAATGAGAACCAATCACTTTCCTCTCTTCCTACACGTGCACATGCCTTACATCCTCGATAAAAACTTTTCACTGCTTCTAACAACTTGCCTCCCACACCAGATATTCTTAAAACCTTCCACAGAGCATCTCTATCAACTCTTTCATATGCCTTCTCCAGATCCATAAATGCTACATACAAATCCATTTGTTTTTCTAAGTATTTCTCACATACATTCTTCAAAGCAAACACCTGATCCACACATCCTCTACCACTTCTGAAACCACACTGCTCTTCCCCAATCTGATGCTCTGTACATGCCTTCACCCTCTCAATCAATACCCTCCCATATAATTTACCAGGAATACTCAACAAACTTATACCTCTGTAATTTGAGCACGCACTCTTATCCCCTTTGCCTTTGTACAATGGCACTATGTAAGCATTCCGCCAATCCTCAGGCACCTCACCATGAATCATACATACATTAAATAACCTTACCAACCAGTCAACAATACAGTCACCCCCTTTTTTAATAGATTCCACTGCAATACCATCCAAACCTGCTGCCTTGCCGGCTTTCATCTTCCGTAAAGCTTTTACTACCTCTTCTCTATTTACCAAATCATTTTCTCTAACCCTCTCACTTTGCACACCATTTCGACCAAAACACCCTATATCTACCACTCTATCATCAAACACATTCAACAAACCTTCAAAATACTCACTCAATCTCCTCACATCACCACTACTTGTTATCACCTCCCCATTAGCCCCCTTCACTGAAGTTCCCATTTGCTCCCTTGCCTTACGCACTTTATTCACCTTCTTCCAAAACATCTTTTTATTCTTCCTGAAATTTAATTATACTCTCTCACCCCAACTCTCATTTGCCCTCTTTTTCACCTCTTGCACCTTTCTCTTGACCTCCTGCATCTTTCTTTTATACCTCTCCCACTCATTTGCATTTTTTCCCTGCAAAAATCGTCCAAATGCCTCTCTCTTCTCTTTCACTAGTAATCTTACTTCTTCATCCCACCACTCACTACCTTTTCTAATCAACTCACCTCCCACGTTTCTCATGCCACAAGCATCTTTTGCGCAAGCCATCACTGCTTCCCTAAATACATCCCATTCCTCCCCCACTCCCCTTACCTCCTTTGTTCTTACCTTTTTCCATTCTGTACTCAGTCTCTCCTGGTTTCCTCACACAAGTCTCCTTCCCAAGCTCACTTACTCTCACCACTCTCTTCACCCCAACATTCTCTCTTCTTTTCTGAAAACCCCCACAAATCTTCACCTTCACCTCCACAAGATAATGATCAGACATCCCTTCAGTTGCACCTCTCAGCACATTAACATCCAAAAGTCTCTCTTTCGTGCGTCTATCAATTAACAGGTTATCCAGTAACGCTCTCTGGCCATCTCTCCTACTTACATAAGTATACTTATGTATATCTCGCTTTTTAAACCAGGTATTCCCAATCACCAGTCCTTTTTCAGCACATAAATCTACAAGCTCTTCACCATTTCCATTTACAACACTGAACACCCCATGTATACCAATTATTCCCTCAACTGCCACATTACTCACCCTTGCATTCAAATCACCCATCACTATAACCCGGTCTTTTGCATCGAAACCACTAACACACTCATTCAGCTGCTCCCAAAACACTTGCCTCTCATGATCTTTCTTCTCATGCCCAGGTGCATATGCACCAATAATCACCCATCTCTCTCCATCAACTTTCAGTTTTACCCATATCAATCTAGAATTTACTTTCTTACACTCTATCACATACTCCCACAACTCCTGATTCAGGAGTAGTGCTACTCCTTCCCTTGCTCTTGTCCTCTCACTAACCCCTGACTTTACTCCCAAGACTTTCCCAAACCACTCTTCCCCTTTACCCTTGAGCTTCGTTTCACTCAGAGCCAAAACATCCACGTTCCTTTCCTCAAACATAATACCTAGCTCTCCTTTTTTCTCATCTTGGTTACATCCACACACATTTAGACACACCAATCTGAGCCTTCGAGGAGGATGAGCACTCCTCGCGTGACCCCTTCTGTTTCCCCTTTTAGAAAGTTAAAATACAAGGAGGGGAGAGTTTCTGGCCCCCCGCTCCCGTCCCCTTTAGTCGCCTTCTACGACACGTGAGGAATGCGTGGGAAGTATTCTTTTTCCCCTCAGGTCCCCAGGTATATATATATATATATATATATATATATATATATATATATATATATATATATATATATATATATATATATATATATAGAGAGAGAGAGAGAGAGAGAGAGAGAGAGAGAGAGAGAGAGCTACCATACTTAGTAATTACATCTAACTGATTGTATAACTTAAGTTGTCACTGTTTAAATTAATAATGAACCACAGTGTTTCTCGAGGCATGTATGTCACGGTGACACCTCTGATCGCGTCATGTCTTCATCCTGCTAACCCTCCACAACCTGTGTGGATAAAGTATATTCTATCCATTTCTTCCATTTATCATGTCTAACTGTGTATGTTAATTATTCCTATTCACGGTGAATGAATACACTTATTCAAATCTCTGTGTTGTAAACTTCCACTCTGCTGATGCCGGCTTCCATCTCTTGAGTGATATTGTTGCTGACGTCCGCTCGGGTTGACGTCACCCTGGCTTTGGCCGGGAATCACGAACCCTGTGACGCGGTGGTGGTTTTATTCCCTCCCGTACGTACGTAACTCCCTCCCGTACGTACGTAACTCCCTCCCGTACGTACGTAACTCCCTCCCGTACGTACGTAACTCGGTTAAAGACGATAAACTGACCTGAGGGTTTGATCCGCTTGGGATACGGATAACACACTACACATACTTCACATATTCTGCCGGCCGAACAGGGGCTGACTACACAGAATTTCACTCACACACACACACACACACACACACACACACACAATTCACTACATTCGTTGTGCTCGCATCATTAGTTTCGTTGTGTTCCAATCCATTGTGTCACGATCCAGGAGCAATGACGTTAGGAAGCCGTGGATTATGGTCTCATGGGCAAGGCAGCCAATCTGACCTACGTCCACGTCACGTTTGATTATGGTCAACAGCCAGTTAACTCGAGTGGTGAACAGACAGACATCTGATCCAGCCGCTAAGGAACAAGTAATTGACATACGTTTTGGGTTCGAAGAAAACTCGCCTCAGTATTCTGACTCAGGAAGAGAAACAAAGAGTATGAACGGAAAAGCAGAAGTATGGAAGGGGAAGATGTGGTAATGCGAAAAGAAACTTCCGCTAAGAGAAGCAGTGGGCCGAGATAGACCACAAACACGCAGTAGCGATGGCGGCAATTCAGTTTAATGTTTAATCTTCTCGTGCCTGAATTCCCTCAGCTGTGACCATATCAGGAGTGAGACTCTGCTGATCTGTATATACAGAACATTAAAGAAAACTTAACAATGCGCTATTTCATTCTGTCGTCTGCTGGTGAGGCGGCAGAGATCCTGAACTGCCTTACCTGTGAGCTATTACAAGATCATCATGAAAGACGTGTCAGTGAAGGCTATGGGGCTACTGAGGAGCGGCAACAAACACTTCCTCAATCGGGCACTCATCATCAGGGACACTGAATCCAGCTTAACTCGGAGTAACGCCTTTTGATTGCCTCACTGACTGGTTCCAGACACAAAGGAAGGTGCGTTTAACCTTACTGTAAGGACAACGTTCCAGGGGTCATATCCTGAGGCGTTGATCGCCTACATTATGTTTAAATGATGGTTAAGACTGACGATCATTTTGATGATTACGGCTATGACACAATTCGCCAACTCTGATCTTAAAAATCTAGTGACACATCACAAATTCCCCTTAACGACTAATCAGACTGATCACCAGGGCTATTCACTGCCTAATTAATCTCAGCGTCAGAACTATTGATAACCTAATCAATCTCAGCACCAAGGTTATTCACAGCCTACCGAGTCTCAGCAACAAGATTATACACAGCCCAGCTCTCTATGGAGAGATAAGACATGACGTCATCATCACAGCACTGCCTTTCACAGCAATATACACCACCGTAGCAGCCCAGCTCGCGCAACACCCAGATGCTGTGTGTCCACACAGCCATGGTGACGACCATCATGGCGTCACATTACCCACAGGTCACTCTGACTCTCAATCTTACACAACCTACGGTTGTAAGCAACGAACGGTGACCCACAAACTCCCTAGTTTTCCCAGCCAGGCTTACCCTCAGCAGCGTTACACACTACGCTCTCACGTCGGCCTAACAGGTGACAGACAGTTGTCATCGTCATTCCCTCTAGGGTAGCGACTCCTACTGTCGCACCTGACATTCATGTAATCACTCGATCTTTAACCTCTACATTTCCCAGCACTGCACCTGATTACAATTTTCAACCTAGGTACGTAGACGGGAAGGCAACGAGATCTTGTAGCAGTCAGAGTTCGTGCAGAAAGATGTAAGAACAGTCCTATACCTGCCACTTTGAATGTCATAGACCATCCATGAACAAGTGCTTACTTAACCAAGTTAACAGCTCCGTTTTCTATAAGTTAAACTGTGGTATGTCAACTACTGTATTACTATAACTACTCATAATATTGTTCAATTAATCATCACCGAGTGTATGATGTATAAACTGTAGTGTTTAAACTTCCCAGTATAACTGTCGTCCTGACTATGTACACGTAGGTGGTCAGCCTCCTCCACTTTCCACCAGGACAGCCAGCGTTGTCAATACTCGCTTCGCGTGAGGTGTGAACCCAAGGTGTACTATCTCGCTACTTCTCTGCTTTCATTGTGCAGAGTTTTGCTCATCATGTCGAGCTCGTTACTAGGATCCACAACGTCTCACTATATGTGGTGTTAACTTGGGTCTCTAACAAGTTATTACGATGTCACTCCTTCCTCACCGTGTCATGTGAAGCTGAGAGTATCAACTGGTGAGGTGGAGTCCAAACGTGGGTAAACAGAGGCGTTGTGTGAGCTCAGGCCGTGAGACCTCGCCAGTCATCCTGTGACACCAGTGATACATTGACTGTGGTATTGGTGTTACCTTGACCCAAGTGAGGAAAGATAGAAAGTCATGAACACCAGAGGTGGAATGACCATGGGCGGGGTTGGTGGAGGGGTGAGGGAGGTGGGAAGGAAAACGTGGCGTGAGGGTAGAGGAAAGTGAAGCATGATGTGTGGGGTGTGATGATGGTCCTACCTTGAAGCACCACAATGATGACGTTGGCAGAATATTGTATCAAGACAACATTAATGATGAAGTTGTATTGTGACCTTCGTGCGGGATGGCATTATCAATATCACTTCACCAGTGTCTACCTATTCCCTACCCTGCACACCATCCTTGTGTTCTCCACTGTGGCTTAATTGTTTAAATGCAATTGAGAAAATGCCTTAACATTTTTTTTCTACAGGGTGGTTGTTTAAAGACTCGCTAACATATAACCATCGTATATGTAAAATGATATGTATTTGATATATAATCCACATAACACCACAGAATGATATTTTCCTAAAGTTTTATGTTAAAAATCCTGCAGTATGTCGAACTGCACCATGTATGGATGAGTGTTCATGCTTGATGATATGTTTCTCAGATGTTATATTCATTACGCAAACATCATTGGTTTGCTGTCATGATGAACATGTGATGGAGGTTCAATAAGCAAGAAGCACAACACAGTGTAAGACGTCAGGATAAATGAGGCCAGTGGTAGGCTGTATCATGGACTGTGGTGCGAGTGTGGTGAGAGTGTGGTGGGAGTGTGGCATGAGTGTGGTGGGAGTGTGGCATGAGTGTGGTGGTAATGTGGCGGAAGTGTGGTGGGAGTGTGGTGGAAGTGTGGCGTGAGTGTGGCGTGAGTGTGGTGGCAGTGTGGCGTGAGTGTGCTGGGAGTGTGGCGAGAGTGTGGTGGATGTGTGGCGACCGTATGGTGGATGTGTAGCGAGTGTGTGGTGGATGAGTGGCGATTGTGTGGTGAGAGTGTGGCGAGAGTGTGGTGGGAGTGTGGCGGGAGTGTGGTGGGAGTGTGGCGTGAGTGTGGTGAAAGTGTGGCGAGAGTGTGGTGGGAGTGTGGCGTGTGAGTGTGGTGGATGTGTGGCGTGAGTGTGGTGAGAGTGTGGGGGGAGTGTGGCGAGTGTGTGGTGGATGTGTGGCAAGTGTGTGGTGGATGTGTGGCGATTGTGTGGTGAGAGTGTGGCGAGAAAGTGGTGGGAGTGTGGCGTGAGTGTGGTGGGAGTGTGGGGAGTGTGGTGGGAGTGTGGCGTGAGTGTGGTCGGAGTGTGGCGTGAGTGTGGTGGGAGTGTGGTGAAAGTGTGGCAAGAGTGTGGTGGGAGTGTGGCGTGAGTGTGGTGGGAGTGTGGTGGGAGTGTGGCGTGTGAGTGTGGTGGATGTGTGGCGTGAGTGTGGCGAGAGTGAGGTGGATGTGTGGCGAGTGTGTGGTGGATGTGTGGCGAGTGTGTGGTGGATGTGTGGCGAGTGTGTGGTGGATGTGTGGCACGTGTGTGGTGGATGTGTGGCACGTGTGTGGTGGATGTGTGGCGAGTGTGTAGTAAGAGTGTGGCGAGAGGGTGGTGTGAGTGTGGTGGGAGTTTGGTGGGAGTGTGGCGTGAGTGTGGCGTGAGTGTGGTGGGAGTGTGGCGTTACTGTGGTGGGAGTGTGGCGTGAGTGTGGTGGGAGTGTGGCGTGAGTGTGGTGTGAGTGAGGAGGGAGTGTGGTGGGAATGTGGCGTGAGTGTGGTGGGAATGTGGCGTGAGTGTGGTGGGAATGTGGCGTGAGTGTGGTGGATGTTTGGCGAGTGTGTGGTGAGAGTGTGGTGAGAGTGTGGTGGGAGTGTGGTAGGAGTGTGGTGAGTGTGGCGTGAGTGTGGTGTGAGTGAGGTGGGAGTGGGGTTGGAATGTGGCGTGAGTGTGGTGGGAGTGTGGCGTGAGTGTGGTGGGAGTGTGGTGAGAGTGTGGCGTGAGTGTGGTGGGAGTGTGGTGAGAGTGTGGCGTGAGTGTGGTGGGAGTGTGGTGGGAGTGTGGTGGGAGTGTGGTGGGAGTGTGGCGTGAGTGTGGTGGGAGTGTGGTGAGAGTGTGGCGTGAGTGTGGTGGGAGTGTGGCGTGAGTGTTGTGAGAGTGTGGCGTGAGTGCCGGTGGGAGAGTAGCGTGAGTGTGGTGGAAGTGTGGTGAGAGTGTGGCGTGAGTGTGGTGGGAGAGTGGCGTGAGTGTGGTGCGAGAGTAGCGTGAGTGTGGTGAGAGTGTGGTGGGAGTGTGGCGGGAGAGGTGTGAGTGAGGTTCTGTAGTGGTGGTCGTCACTGCAGGCTGGGTCACATATCAGCTGGGCGTCATCACGTGTGATTCATAACAATATTAAGCTTGCTATAGGTCGAGGATGTTACAAGAAAATCTTTATAAGACTTCGTCTTGATGATGAACCTTGAAATAACTTATCAAATATACGCAACACCATCATCATACTCAGCCTACAACCAGTCTATTAAATTTGCCTTTCACGATATTGATGTATAATATCTTCTTAATCCCCGTATATCATTAAAACATCAGATAAGATCGTATAAATCACGTGTCTAAACATACAGCGGCAAACATTTTCATGCTATAGGTATTGCCGAGAGTTAATAAGGACCAAACACCATCACATTACAGTATGTACATTACCATGATAAAGAATGTTTACTGACCACAACGTATGGTGCAGCTGTGTGATGCTGACCCCGACCCTTCTGCTGACATCACAACATCTCACTATGCACACCGCCACACTGTAGCCAACACCATACTATTGTAACAGGCTGGAAACTCTGACACATTACATGGAACACTTAAATTGCTGGAAAATTATATTGCTTTTTTTTCATATTCATTAAACTTAAAATGTTTGACAGTTTCCTGGGTAATATACTGAGAACAAAATGGTTGAGTCACTATTCAAATGCATCCTTTACCTGCTATATACCAGGTGTAGTAAAGGTCACCCTTGAGATGGTTACATGTGGACGGATGGGCATGACCTGTGTGTATGTGTGTGTGTGTGTGTGTGTGTGTGTGTGTGTGTGAGCTAATCAGAGGGAGGGGGGGGGGTTGCAGCATTACAATGGAATAATCCAGATCTCCATCTTAAGCTGCGAATAACGTTCTATTTTGCAATTATAATTACTCAGCATTTTTCCTTGGTCTTACTCATTTGTATATTTGCATCATGAAATATAGCAATGTATGTAGATGTCATCTATCAGTGTACTTCCCTCTCACACGTCTCCACTCCTTACCCAGTCACCCTCGTACACACCGACCCCAGTCGTCTCCAGGTCACTATATGAAAGCCTCGAAGTAGAGAGTCAATACTGCCTGGGTTCACACCTCACGGAAACAGAGTATTGACAAGGTTGACTTTCCCAGCTGGAGGTAGACGTGGTTGTACCTCACTCACGGGCTTATCCAGAGCGTGGAAAATATCTAGCTCCACCTTGATCAGCTTAAGATCTTTCATGATTCGTTAACTAGCTACTGTTATGATCTCCCAGGTCCGTAGTATCTGAAGTACCACAATTGTGTACATTTAGCTGACTGGCCGCCTGAATTCAATAAGCCGTTCTTTATATATTTATCTATCGTTGGGGAACGCCCGCTTCCTAGCAACATTTACGTCAGCAGACATACAAGAGTCCACTGTATATATGGCAGAGTCACACTGTATCATGAAGCTTAATTGCCGTTGACCAACCGTTAACACGGGAGCAGTTCATGCTGCACTTATACCTTACCTTGCATTCGATCATATACTTGGAAATATTTCAAGTATCAGAAATGTTTACATTTCTGATGTCAGCACAGACACACCTCTCTCTGGGGGAACGACTGCCTCAGCCTCTGAGGTACCATACCCACTCAGTCAGACACGTATAACAAACTATCTATTGTAGCGCGTTCTCTTTCCAGGTGTCAAGATCTACGACAGTTGAGCCCAGTGAACTGTAGAGTACAGTCGTCATGAGGATTTCTGTACCATCAGTCAACCCATAGGCAAACTTACAGGCAGGAATGGCTGATGTTGCCACATTATGTACCAGCCCTACACTGACCCATACAGGACCACACGAGCGGGCTACCAGACGGCGACGGAACTACAACACATATCTAACCTACAAGGAGGCTTGCCCTGCAGCATCCAACCACAATCACTCTGCTGTTCCTCGTGAATCTTATACACGCACAGCATGTACTGGGAAGTTCAATGGCCCTAAACCATCAGAGCTCAATCCACACAGGACGTGGTCCTTTTACAGTATTCCGCTGAAGTCGCCACCTACTTCACTCACCAGCGTCTGCTGCGTAAAACAGACCGTCAGAAGGAGGCTCTGAAAAAACCTATAGAAAAATGTGCTGTTTTACGTGTAAATGAAATAAGAGTAAACATACACAAAATGAGAATGGATGAGACAACGACAGAAACTATACATCCGGTAAAAGGATTATATGTCTGAGATAATATCAGTAAAATGGCTCCTGGAAGAAGACATATAACCTCAGTTTGGGAGGGAGGGGAGGTGGAGGGAGGAACCTGCAAACGTATCGTACAGCACACAACAACACAGTGAGTTATACTGCATTTGAGGTGAAAATATCAAGATGTGAGGAGAAGAGTTAAGAAATTTGCCAAGATCCGTCTTCAAATGTAATGCCAAGTTCTAACACTTCAAATGTTTGCCAATATCTACATCATCATGGTCCTCACTGCCGAGTTACCAGTATATTCCAGGTATATACACCATCATGATGGTCCTCAGTGATGTTCAAAGTATAGTCCAGGTGCATACACCAACATAATGGTCCAGAAATACTAATTAAGAAAGATATTTCGTCATGTTTAATGTCTGCCGGTGCAGCACTCATTAGATATGAAGATTTAACGAAATCGCCAACCTTGCTGGCGACATTGCAATAAAGTCCACATGCCCTGCCCTAACTCAGCCAATGGAAAAAGGCAACGTGCATTTAAAGGAGGAAGTTTTGTTAAAGCCAGTAACAGTGTCGAACTTGCCAAAGACAAACAAGCACACATTATTTCTTATGAGGATCTTATAGTTACACAGATGTGGGATAATATCAACATACCTAGACACATATATAGACGAGACTTGACTCATTCCGTATGTTCTCAAACTTAAGATCATACACACTATGAAGACAGATCCTAACCAGGAAGATTATCTACTTTCTTTTAATGTTGATATCTAAGGACCGTTAGCCTAGTTTTGGTTCAAGTAGTTCTATATATCATGCGTTTCATAATTTCAAAGGTGTCAAATGATATAATTCTCTTTACTGTGAAAAGAATATATGTATCTTATTCACATGGACCCCAGTCTCCAACATCTTTGTGTCAGATAAAGAAATTTATGGACCAAGCTTCTGCTCTGCCTTCTTTTAAGAGGAATAGAAATGCCAAACTGTCAAACTGTCCATTGCGTTTTGTACTCCGACCAGTGCACGTTTATTTCGTAACTACTTGTCCCACATGTAATGTATCTTTGACCTTTCATACTGTCATCAATATTACTGAATGTACGCTACACTGTGTCCTGTTTCATAGACACACCTCAACGTAGAGGTAATTTGCTTGTGTATATACGCAATTGTAATGTTAACAAGATGTTCTGTATGTGTATCCTTTTATTACACAAATGTTGGCCTCTGTAACATTTGCTACTCTGTAATCATCTATTATGTATCTAATGTATCTTAGACCTGCATACCTCTCTGACGGGAAGGGGACCCTCTGGGACCCTGGGCCCCACTAGGGCCCACCTGTCACCCCATCGTGTCAACCATACATATTGTATGGTGTATACTTCACCTACCCAAGGATATGTACCCTTAGCCCATACTCTCACTGAAATACTTTGTGTATGTATAACTAGACAATAAATATTTTGATTTAAAAAGACCAAAACCAAAAGGTGGCTTTTGATCTTTTTTTATCTAATTTTCTATTATCTACCAGTAGTTTTTCCTAAAAGTATATCAAAAAATGAAATATTTTTCCCGAAACGTTTATGTAACGAGTTAGAGGATGATTTAATTATCAGATATGACACGCAACTCACAATCAACGGTTGATTATATATATATATATATATATATATATATATATATATATATATATATATATATATATATATATATATATTCCCTGGGGATAGGGGAGAAAGAATACTTCCCACGTATTCCCTGCGTGTCGTAGAAAGCGACTAAAAGGGGAGGGAGCGGGGGGCTGGAAATCCTCCCCTCTCGTTTTTTTTTAATTTTCCAAAAGAAGGAACAGAGAATTGGGCCAGGTGAGGGTATTCCCTCAAAGGCCCAGTCCTCTGTTCTTAACGCTACCTCGCTAATGCGGGAAATGGCGAATAGTTTGAAAGAAAAAAGAAAAAAAAAAAGATATATATATATATATATATATATATATATATATATATATATATATATATATATATATATATATATATATGCCTCCCCTACATCCATCTGTTCTAATCTCATACTTTGGTTAGAAATTCATTTAACCGATTATGAAACTCTTCGCAGCTGGAAAGCGCTGTGACTGCCAAGCTACATATCATAAGATAAAGTTCATTATTGTTTCATTATGTTCTCAAGAAACTATAAAAGTCTGTCGCTCGTGAACTACTTTATGACAGCTACAGATTGGAGAGTAAAGTTCACAACGAGACATCCGCTTGGTATTGTGATGGAAGACCTGGTCAAGAGAAATTGAACCATAGGATGGCAGGCAACCTACACTTACCTGAAACATGGTCGACAAACATCATGAAACATATGACCTATAATCGTTGAAACATGATCACCAAACAGCACGAAACATGTGACATAATTGTTGAAACATGATCACTAAACATCATGAAACATATAACCTATAACTGTTGAAACATGATCACCAAACAGCATGAAACATAGAACCTATAACTGTTGATACATGATCACCAAACAGCATGAAACATATAACATATAATTGTTGAAACGATCACCAAACAGCATAAAACATAACACCTATGATTGTTGAAACATGATCACCAAAGAGCATAAAACATATAACCTATAACTGTTGAAACATGATCACCAAACAGCATGAAACATGTAACCTATGATTATTGAAACATGATCACCAACCGACAGGAAACATATAACCTATAATTGCTGAAACATGATCACCAAACAGCATGAAACATATATTCTATAATTATTGAAACATGATCACCAAACAGCATGAAACATGCAACTTATAACTGTTGAAACATGATCACCAAACAGCGTGAAACATATAACGTATAATTGTTGAAACATGATCGCCAAGTAGCGAGCAAAATATAGCTTACTATAATTGATATTGATCATCCAAACAGCATGAAACTTGTGTGTATGTACCTTATGACCAGATGAAACATGAGCTCAAAGAGCATGCAACACGTGATCCATAATTGGTGACACATTATTGCTAGCAAACAAGTTAGCGAATAAGTAAACATGTGACGTACCTTCTTCCTACGTCTGGCAGGTGTAGGGCCATGGCAACCATCACTCAGGAGTTCTGTGGCTTTCACGAGTTGGTCCCTTGTATAACATTACCAAGTGGTCAACACTATATTCACATAGTGATCATAATTCTGAATTCTATGATACAATCACGCCATTCACCAGCACTGCTCTACAAAAAATTATTATCTTGTCCAATTAAAGATAATCTCACAATTTTCTGGTCTTCTTTCTCACTTTACACATTTCTTTTTTCACTGTTTCGTATCATGAGTCATTTACTCCATGTTTGGTGGACGAGTAACATGAGCAGGAGCTCTGCTGCGCCCGACCTGACCAGCACCAGTTGGTCTAAATGTTTACATTTTCCATTTTCTGCCACAGTCACGTGAGTTCCAACACAAATCATTCACCAGGTTTTTTTTCTACAAACACATATTTTCCGATCACATGAAACGTATTATCTGAATTATTCTCGCCATTTGATGATGTTTCTGTGAATAAGTCAGACTATAATATTCTGTGGTGTTCAAAACTTACACTTTCTAGCGTTACACTTGTGGTGTTGCTACCCACAACTCACACTAGTATGTGTCATCATCTGGTATATGTGTAGCACATGATACATCGCAGTGGACGTGACCTACGTCTGTCCTCACCTGAGGTCAGGGCACAACTGACGGTGCTGACCTGCTCGTGGTGGTGGGTGAGGACTGTTGATATGACGTCATAACCAGCAGTTTGAACCATCGAACCGGTAGTTTGGCTGAGATATTGTTGACAAGCATAAACCTGATGTCTGGTGTCTCGTTTTCTGTTGTATTTACTGGATATCATTTTCAGGTTATCAATAAATGCTATTTGTTTACCAGTTGATGACCATAGCTGGGTTAGGCTTATATCTATGTTGACCGAGGACGTCAACACTGGCAGACGACTGGCCGGAGCAACGGTTGATGTACTGACACCCTGGGTCACCTGACCTCATGCTGACACCCTGGGTCACCTGACCTCATGCTGACATTGGTGATCACACTTCACCATCCAGGAGGCCTGGTGATCACACTTCATCATCAAGAACACTTGGTGATAACACTCACCATCGAGGAGGCTTTGTGACTGCATTTCATCGTCCATGACGGCTGGTGATCACACTTTACAATCCAGGAGATATGGTAATTACAATTCACCATTCAGGAAGCCTGGTGATCACACTTCATCATCTAGGAGATTTGGTGATCACATCACACCATTCAGGAGGCCTGGCTTCATACTTCACCATCCAGAAGACTTAGTGATCACACTTCACTATCTAGGAGGCCTGGTGATCATGTTTTCCATCCACGATGGCTGGTGATCATACTTCACCATCCAGGAGGCCTGGTGATCGCACTTCACCATCCAGGAGGTCTGTTGATCGCCCTTCATCATCCAGGAAGCCTGGTGATCACACATCACCATCCAGGAGGCTTGGTGATCACTCATCACCATCCAGGAGGCTTGGTGATCACACTTCACCATCCAGGAGGCCTGGTGATCACACATCACCATCCAGGAGGCTTAGTGATCACACTTCACCATTCAGGAGGCCTGGTGATCACACTTCACCATCCAGGAAGCTTGGTGATCACTCATCACCATCCAGGAGGCATGGTGATCACACTTCACCATCCAGGAAGCTTGGTGATCACTCATCACCATCCAGGAGGCTTGGTGATCACTCATCACCATCCAGGAAGCTTGGTGATCACACATCACCATCCAGGAGGCCTGGTGATCACACTTCACCATCCAGGAAGCTTGGTGATCACTCATCACCATCCAGGAGGCATGGTGATCACACTTCACCATTCAGGAGGCTTGGTGATCACACTTCACCATCCAGGAAGCTTGGTGATCACTCATCACCATCCAGGAGGCTTGGTGATCACTCATCACCATCCAGGAAGCTTGGTGATCACACATCACCATCCAGGAGGCCTGGTGATCACACTTCACCATCCAGGAAGCTTGGTGATCACACTTCACCATCCAGGAAGCTTGGTGATCACTCATCACCATCCAGGAGGCTTGGTGATCACTCATCACCATCCAGGAAGCTTGGTGATCACACATCACCATCCAGGAGGCTTGGTGATCACTCATCACCATCCAGGAGGCTTGGTGATCACACATCACCATCCAGGAGGCCTGGTGATCACACTTCACCACCCAGGAGGCTTGGTGATCACTCATCACCATCCAGGAGGCTTGGTGATCACACATCACCATCCAGGAGGCTTGGTGATCACACTTCACCATCCAGGAGGCTTGGTGACCACACTTCACCATCCAGGAGGATTGGTGATCACACTTCACCATCCAGGAGGCTTGGTGATCACTCATCACCATCCAGGAGGCCTGGTGATCACACTTCACCGTCCAGGAGGCTTGGTGATCACTCATCACCATCCAGGAGGCTTGGTGATCACACTTCACCATCCAGGAGGCTTGGTGATCACACTTCACCATCCAGGAGGACTGGTGATCACATTTCACCATCCAGGAGGCTTGGTGATCACACTTCACCACCCAGGAGGCCTGGTGATCACACTTCACCATCCAGGAGGCCTGGTGATCACACTTCACCATCCAGGAGGCTTGGTGATCACACTTCACCATCCAGGAGGCCTGGTGATCACACTTCACCATCCAGGAGGCCTGGTGATCACACTTCACCATCCAGGAGGCCTGGTGATCACACTTCACCATCCAGGAGGCCTGGTGAACACACTTCACCATCCAGGAGGCCTGGTGATCACACTTCACCATCCAGGAGGCTTGGTGATCACACTTCACCATCCAGGAGGCCTGGTGATCACACTTCACCATCCAGGAGGCCTGGTGATCACACTTCACCATCCAGGAGGACTGGTGATCACACTTCACCATCCAGGAGGCTTGGTGATCACACTTCACCATCCAGGAGGACTGGTGATCACACTTCACCATCCAGGAGGCTTGGTGATCACACTTCACCATCCAGGAGGCTTGGTGATCACACATCACCATCCAGGAGGACTGGTGATCACACTTCACCATCCAGGAGGCTTGGTGATCACACATCACCATCCAGGAGGACTGGTGATCACACTTCACCATCCAGGAGGCCTGGTGATCACACTTCACCATCCAGGAGGCCTGGTGATCAGACTTCACCATCCAGAGGCTTGGTGATCACACTTCACCATCCAGGAGGCTTGGTGAACCCACTTCACCATCCAGAAGGCTTGGTGATCACACTTCACCATTCAGAGGGCCTGGTGACGACATTTCATCATCCATGTTTTTGTTTTTGTTAGCCTTCGCTTCTTATGGTGAACAAACTCTAACATTACTGGCGATATTGTCTTATTAGAAGATGGTGGAGCTGAACCACAGTACGTTATAGAACTTTACCATTTACGATGATAACATAATAAAGAAAACATATGATGAAAGGAACCTGGAAAGTCACTTCCTCTTGCAAAGTGAAAAGTCCAAATTTCCTCCAACAAAAGCACAGTTGGTCGTATAATAATGTTACATTATGTCAACAAAAGAGGGATTTCCACAAAAGCATCTCAGGTGGTCTTATTTCCATAATGGGATGTATGGAAAGTGAGGTACAGTGTGATACACTTAGTTAATTACTTTTGGTCAAGGATATGTCTACTATCCTGACTACTCAGGTAGTGTTGTAAGATGAACTCTTGTGTCTGAGTGAGAATATTTCCTTGTAAAGCTAACCGCAAGAGAATGCTCGTGTACAGAGGACCACATCAACCCATGTTTTAAAACTAACTTAAAGCTGCTTTCTGTTTTCCAAGACAAGGCAATTACTGTCATGTGTGACTGGAACATTTTGAAGGAAAACGTCAAGAGGATGCTCAAGGATCCTCAACAATCGTCTCCTAATTAGAGAAAAGAATGATAGTCATGCTGTTAAATATCACAACCACTGGAGACGATGTTGGCAATGTTGTGAACAGTAATTAACCAACCACTACGTGTTCCAGGCTCAGAGAACATCCCGTAGTGGCTTATGAGGTCACATCATCGCTTCAGCCATCCAGCCAGTGGATAACACTACACCTCACCAGCCAGTGATGTGCTCCTCTAACACTAACACTACACCTCACCAGCTGGTGATGTGTTCCTCTAACACTAACACTACATCTCACCAGCTGGTGATGTGTTCCTCTAACACTAACACTACATCTCACCAGCTGGTGATGTGTTCCTCTAACACTAACACTACACCTCACCAGCTGGTGATGTGTTACTCTAACACTAACACTACACCTCACCAGCTGGTGATGTGTTCCTCTAACACTAACACTACACCTCACCAGCTGGTGATGTATTCCTCTAACACTACAGCTCACCAGCTGGTGCTGTTGTCGGCCAGCATTAATGCTACAGCCCAGCTCACAATGCTGTAGTCACCAGGTAGTAATGCTTCCCTCCATCGTCTGATACTGTGTACCTCCGGCACTAGTGTTACAGTGTATGAGCCGGAACTGTGCTCACTTGTACCTCAGCTTGTACTCAGCAGTTTGTGCTGAGTCAGATCAACGCTGTCACTTTATACCCACCAGCCGGTCACGTGATGCTAGTAATTCACCCAACCAGCCAATGATGTTATCATCATCACAACCCTGAAGGACTCCTTCTCCAGGGGCTCCTGCTGCTTCGGAAGTACGCTGCAATCAGTAGTGAGAAAGGAAGGATTCCTTTAAGTGAGAAGTTCTTCAACGAGATTGTACTCGGATGTTTTAGCCTGGCCGGAGGAGGTGACTTTTCACTCGCGGCGTAACAAAAAGACAAAATTCGGTAACATCTTTAGTCGGCGTTGTGCTTGCTACTATTCCGGCTTCAGCCCGTCACCTCGTCCTACACAGGCCAATACCAGTGCTTCGGGGTACCAAACTGCCATCAAGTCTTGGTATAACCAAATTTCTACCATATCTTCTTACTTCCACAGTGAAATTAGCTTTCTTCTAAACACAACCACATTACCACTGAGGAAACTCACTACCATAATGCTCACACATGTACCCACCACTGCATTACCAACACTTCTCCCACTACCACTGCATCTCCCACTGTCACCACATTTCTCCACCTCCACATTACCACCAAATTTCTCCACCTCCATATTACTGCCGGGCCTTGCAGCAACACACGCCCTCATTAGCATATCCACATTTTTCTTCAAAACTTTTCCAAACGTAAAATTGTTTATCTGTTTCCTCAGTCGGGGCCTTGGAAAGTTTCGACCAAAAAATGTATGTTAATTTCTTGTTATGAACGGAACTGTGACATAAGTCTACCAGCAGTAAGGTTTCTGCTGCATGTCTGTTGCAAGACATGTTGTTCACGTACGTTGGTGATATATCATTATAACGACAAAACAAGATATAGGAGAGTTACATTATATGATGATAATATTCCACACTTATATATCAGTAGCTCTGATACATGGGACTAAAGATGAAGAACAATGATAATTGATCTACTTGAACAAGGCAAAGTGAACACCACAGTGACATGATACTATAAACTGACATCACAATGAAATAAGACATAGAGAACTGCCTCAGAGAATTATCGATAAAAAAAGATATATATGAAATATAGCGTAAGGAACTTTTGTATTTCTGAGATTGGAATCGAGTCAACAGAGTTGATTGGCCACGTCGAACATCCGCGCACAAGATCACGAGAAATAAATGATAACAGGTGAAAGATGAATCCAGAACATTGGAGACTGGTCGAAATAGAATGAAACAAGAGCGGGTTGGCAGACAGTTACCTACGGGTCGTTAATAATAGAAAACGTAACGGACTGAAGAAGACCTTGGCTTGAAGATGAGGGAATCTCTCGACCTCGCTGGACAAAATTTGATTGTCGTAGAGTATCGTAAAGTGTATAGATTTAGGATATATATATATATATATATATATATATATATATATATATATATATATATATATATATATATATATCTTTCTTTCTTTCATACTATTCGCCATTTCACGCATCAGTGAGGTAGCGTTAAGAACAGAGGACTGGGCCTTTGAGGGAATATCCTCACCTGGCCCCCTTCTCTGTTCCTTCTTTGGGAAAATTAAAAAAAAAAACGAGAGGGGAGGATTTCCAGCCCCCCACTCCCTCCCCTTTTAGTCGCCTTCTACGACACGCAGGGAATACGTGGGAAGTATTCTTTCTCCCCTATCCCCAGGGATAATATATATATATATATATATATATATATATATATATATATATATATATATATATATATATATATATATATACATATATATATATATATATATATATATATATATATATATATATATATATATATATATATATATATATATATATAAATATATATATATATTCTTTTTTTTTTTTGCTTTGTCGCTGTCTCCCGCGTTTGCGAGGTAGCGCAAGCAAACAGACTAAAGAAATTGCCCAACCCAGCCCCATACACATGTATATACATACATCCACACACGCAAATATACATGCCTACACAGCTTTCCATGGTTTACCCCAGACGCTTCACATGCCCTGATTCAATCCACTGACAGCACGTCAACCCCGGTATACCACATTGATCCAATTCACTCTATTCCTTGCCCTCCTTTCACCCTCCTGCATGTTCAGGCCCCGATCACACAAAATCTTTTTCACTCCATCTTTCCACCTCCAATTTGGTCTCCCACTTCTCCTCGTTCCCTCCACCTCCGACACATATATCCTCTTGGTCAATCTTTCCTCACTCATTCTTTCCATGTGCCCAAACCATTTCAAAACACCCTCTTCTGCTCTCTCAACCACTCTCTTTTTATTTCCACACATCTCTCTTACCCTTACATTACTTACTCGATCAAACCACCTCACACCACAAATTGTCCTCAAACATCTCATTTCCAGCACATCCATCCTCCTGCGCACAACTCTATCCATAGCCCACGCCTCGCAACCATACAACATTGTTGGAACCACTATTCCTTCAAACATACCCATTTTTGCTTTCCGAGATAATGTTCTCGACTTCCACACATTCTTCAAGGCTCCCAGGATTTTCGCCCCCTCCCCCACCCTATGATCCACTTCCGCTTCCATGGTTCCATCCGCTGCCAGATCCACTCCCAGATATCTAAAACACTTTACTTCCTCCACTTTTTCTCCATTCAAACTTACCTCCCAATTGACTTGACCCTCAACCCTACTGTACCTAATTACCTTGCTCTTATTCACATTTACTCTTAACTTTCTTCTTCACACACTTTACCAAACTCAGTCACCAGCTTCTGCAGTTTCTCACATGAATCAGCCACCAGCGCTGTATCATCAGCGAACAACAACTGACTCACTTCCCAAGCTCTCTCATCCCCAACAGACTTCATACTTGCCCCTCTTTCCAAAACTCTTGCATTCACCTCCCTAACAACCCCATCCATAAACAAATTAAACAACCATGGAGACATCACACACCCCTGCCGCAAACCTACATTCGCTGAGAACCAATCACTTTCCTCTCTTCCTACACGTACACATGCCTTACATCCTCGATAAAAACTTTTCACTGCTTCTAACAACTTGCCTCCCACACCATATATTCTTAATACCTTCCACAGAGCATCTCTATCAACTCTATCATATGCCTTCTCCAGATCCATAAATGCTACATACAAATCCATCTGCTTTTCTAAGTATTTCTCACATACATTCTTCAAAGCAAACACCTGATCCACACATCCTCTACCACTTCTGAAACCACACTGCTCTTCCCCAATCTGATGCTCTGTACATGCCTTCACCCTCTCAATCAGTACCCTCCCATATAATTTACCAGGAATACTCAACAAACTTATACCTCTGTAATTTGAGCACTCACTCTTATCCCCTTTGCCTTTGTACAATGGCACTATGCACGCATTCCGCCAATCCTCAGGCACCTCACCATGAGTCATACATACATTAAATAACCTTACCAACCAGTCAACAATACAGTCACCCCCTTTTTTAATAAATTCCACTGCAATACCATCCAAACCTGCTGCCTTGCCGGCTTTCATCTTCCGCAAAGCTTTTACTACCTCTTCTCTGTTTACCAAATCATTTTCCCTAACCCTCTCACTTTGCACACCACCTCGACCCAAACACCCTATATCTGCCACTCTGTCATCAGACACATTCAACAAACCTTCAAAATACTCATTCCATCTCCTTCTCACATCACCACTACTTGTTATCACCTCCCCATTTACGCCCTTCACTGAAGTTCCCCATTTGCTCCCTTGTCTTACGCACCCTATTTACCTCCTTCCAGAACATCTTTTTATTCTCCCTAAAATTTACTGATAGTCTCTCACCCCAACTCTCATTTGCCCTTTTTTTCACCTCTTGCACCTTTCTCTTGACCTCCTGTCTCTTTCTTTTATACTTCTCCCACTCAATTGCATTTTTTCCCTGCAAAAATCGTCCAAATGCCTCTCTCTTCTCTTTCACTAATACTCTTACTTCTTCATCCCACCACTCACTACCCTTTCTAAACAGCCCACCTCCCACTCTTCTCATGCCACAAGCATCTTTTGCGCAATCCATCACTGATTCCCTAAATACATCCCATTCCTCCCCCACTCCCCTTACTTCCATTGTTCTCACCTTTTTCCATTCTGTACACAGTCTCTCCAGATACTTCTTCACACAGGTCTCCTTCCCAAGCTCACTTACTCTCACCGCCTTCTTCACCCCAACATTCACTCTTCTTTTCTGAAAACCCATACTAATCTTCACCTTAGCCTCCACAAGATAATGATCAGACATCCCTCCAGTTGCACCTCTCAGCACATTGACATCCAAAAGTCTCTCTTTCGCACGCCTGTCAATTAACACGTAATCCAATAACGCTCTCTGGCCATCTCTCCTACTTACATAAGTATACTTATGTATATCTCGCTTTTTAAACCAGGTATTCCCAATCATCAGTCCTTTTTCAGCACATATAATATATATATATATATATATATATATATATATATATATATATATTTTTTTTTTTTTTTCAAACTATTCGCCATTTCCCGCATTAGCGAGGTGGCGTTAAGAACAGAGGACTGGGCCTTTTTCGGAATATCCTCACCTGGCCCCCTCTGTTCCTTCTTTTGGAAAATTAAAAAAAAAAAACGAGAGGGGAGGATTTCCAGCCCCCCGCTCCCTCCCCTTTTAGTCGCCTTCTACGACATGCAGGGAATACGTGGGAAGTATTCTTAATCCCCTATCCCCAGGGATATATATATATATATATATATATATTCTTTTTTTTTTTAAACTATTCGCCATTTCCCGCGTTAGCGAGGTAGCGTTAAGAACAGAGGACTGGGCCTTTTTGGAGTATCATCACCTGGCCCCACTCTGTTCCTTCTTTTGGAAAATTTAAAAAAAAGAAACGAGAGGGAGGGGAGGATTTCCAGCCCCCCGCTCCCTCCCCTTTTAGTCGCCTTCTACGACACGCAGGGAATACGTGGGAAGTATTCTTAATCCCCTATCCCCAGGGATAATATATATATATATATATATATATATATATATATATATATATATATATATATATATATATATATATATATATATATATATATATATCCTTGGGGATAGGGGAGAAAGAATACTTCCCACGTGTCCTCTGCGTGTCGTAAAAGGTCGAATAAAGGGAGGGACCGGTGAGGTGGGATGGGGTGAGGTGGGGGGTTGGAAGTCCTCCCCTACCGTTTTAATACAAAGAAGAAACAGAGAAGGGGGCCAAGTGAGGATATTTCCTCTAAAGCTGTCCTCTGCTCTTAGTGCTACCTCGTTGACGCGGGAAATGGCGAATATTATATATATGCGTGTGTGGACGTATGTATATACATGTGTGTGGGGGTGGGTTGGGCCATTTCTTTCGTCTGTTTCCTTGCGCTACCTCGCAAACGCGGGAGACAGCGGCAAAAAAAAAAAAAAAATACATATATATATATATATATATATATATATATATATATATATATATATATATATATATATATATATATATATAGCGTGGGCTATGGATAGAGTAGTGCGCAGGAGGGTGGATGTGCTGGAAATGAGATGTTTGAGGACAATATGTGGTGTGAGGTGGTTTGATCGAGTAAGTAATGTAAGGGTAAAAGAGATATGTGGAAATAAAAAGAGCGTGGTTGAGAGAGCAGAAGAGGGTGTTTTGAAATGGTTTGGGCACATGGAGAGAATGAGTGAGGAAAGATTGACCAAGAGGATATATGTGTCGGAGGTGGAGGGAACGAGGAGAAGTGGGAGACCAAATTGGAGGTGGAAAGATGGAGTGAAAAAGATTTTGGGTGATCGGGACCTGAGCATGCAGGAAGGTGAAAGGCGGGCAAGGAATAGAGTGAATTGGATCGATGTGGTACACCGGGGTCGATGTGCTGTCAATGGATTGAATCAGGGCATGTGAAGCGTCTGGGGTAAACCATGGAAAGTTCTGTGGGTCCTGGGTGGGGAAAGGGAGCTGTGGTTTCGGGTATTATTGCATGACAGCTAGAGACTGAGTGTGAACGAATGGGGCCTTTGTTGTCCTTTCCTAGCGGTACCTCGCACACATGAGGGGGAGGGGGATGTTATTCCATGTGTGGCAGGGTGGTGATGGGAATGAATAAAGGCAGACAGTGTGAATTGTGTGCATGTGTATATATGTATATGTCTGTGTGTGTATTTATATGTGTACATTGAGATGTATGGGTATGTATATTTGCATGTGGGGACGTGTATGTATATACATGTGTATGGGGGTGGGTTGGGCCATTTCTTTCGTCTGTTTCCTTGCGCTACCTCGCAAACGCGGGAGACAGCGACAAAGCAAAATAAATAAATAAAAACATATATATATATATATATATATATATATATATATATATATATATATATATATATATATATATATATTAGTTGCCAGACAAAATTTGAGCCAAACGACACCCAAAATTTAAATATTGAAGGTCAGCTGGCGCGCAGCAGGCGTGTCTGATGACGGAGTAAGTAAACACATGTTTATGAGATATGCATCATGTAAATTAGTTGGCCATGCGATGAGAGTCACTTGAAACATGAGTATGTTGTCAGGTGCCCATCATGTTCTGGTGTGGGAGTCATCATACTGCCTTGGACCAGGTAATGTACCAACCTAGACCACTTACCTACTACCAGTGCCACATGACACTGACCAGATAGCTGCACCACAGTGGGATCGGTTCCACCTCATCGTAGGCCAAGGATTAAGGAATACCAGGGCCAAGGACCACACCACTAGAGGCGCCGAAACCCACTTCTATGGCCTTTAAAGATGACTGCTTTGCGTTACCGATATCACTGATGAATTGTGCTGCTTCTTTGGTTAAAAATGGAAATAGATAAAAATACAAAATAGATAAGAAATAACAAAGAGTAAGAAGCAAACTACTTTATACGAGTAATGATGAATGTCATTATAACAACTTATGATGCCAATCTTCGTGAGTGTGCTGGTTACAGTAATTGCCGAGGGCGGTGCTGGAAGGGGTCAGGAGAGAAACATGAGGGAGGACAGGAAGGTCAGAGGGCAAACATTGATTCATACGAAGCAGAAAGTATGGGAAGAAAACGAGAGATATGGACTGTGTGTAGCACTTGCTGAAGATGGTTGGGCACTGATCATGGAGCAATAGGGGAGAATGCTCGATGGTGGTGATGGGTTGCAGAAGGAGGCTGAGAAATGCAGAAGATATTTGGTGAATGATTCATGGCAAAAAGGGAAGATGTATGGAGAGAAGAGAGGGAAACAGTGACGATGATGACATATGGTAGTACGAGAGACACAAACAGGTAAAGCTCAGGAAGGGGAGGCGCCACGGATAGGGAGCAGGAGGAACAAGGAAGGGTGAATGTGGTGTTGGTTGTAAGAGACAAGTGGCAGAGACAGAGATACCGAATGATGCCTGGCTGGTTCATGACATCTGTCAAGATGCAACACCAACCCAGGTAGCAGCCGGGTAGCAAGTGATGATTCACGTATTCTGTTGTCTTGACCAAACATCAGATCACATGGGACAAAACACGCCATATGGATCCAGTTTGATGCTAACACTTCATTTGTAAGGCCCGTGAGTATGGACTCCCGTGGTGTAGTGGTTAACGTTCCTGACCGTGACGCATTCACGGGCCGCCCAGGGTCCAGCGCATTAGGTTTCAACCCTGGTTGCGGACCAAAGCCAACCCAGCTGCTCATCCACCCTTAATGGTTGGATGATAAAATGGCTACCTGGTTCAGCCTGGGATATATATATATATTTCTTTTTTTTTTTTTTTTTTTATATACTTTGTCGCTGTCTCCCGCGTTTGCGAGGTAGCGCAAGGAAACAGACGAAAGAAATGGCCCCCCCCCCCCATACACATGTACATACACACGTCCACACACGCAAATATACATACCCACACAGCTTTCCATGGTTTATATATATATATATATATATATATATATATATATATATATATATATATATATATATATATATATATATATATGTATTATATATATATATATATATATATATATATATATATATATATATATATATATATATATATATATATATAATACATATATATATATATATATATATATATATATATATATATATATATATATATATATATATATATATATATATATATTTTTTTTTTTTTCAAACTATTCGCCATTTCCCGCATTAGCGAGGTAGCGTTAAGAACAGAGGACTGGGCCTTTTTCGGAATATCCTCACCTGGCCCCCTCTGTTCCTTCTTTTGGAAAATTAAAAAAAAACGAGAGGGGAGGATTTCCAGCCCTCCGCTCCCTCCCCTTTTAGTCGCCTTCTACGACACGCAGGGAATACGTGGGAACTATTATTAACCCCCTATCCCCAGGGATAATATATATATATATATATATATATATATATATATATATATATATATATATATATATATAATTATTTTTTTATATCACTTTGTCGCTGTCTCCCGCGTTAGCGAGGAACCGCAAGGAAACAGACGAAAGAAATGGCCCAACCCACCCACATACACATGTATATACATACACGTCCACACACGCACATATACATACATATACATCTCAACATATACATATATATATATATATATATATATATATATATATATATATATATATATATATATATATATATATACACAGACATATACATATATACACATGTACATAATTCATACTGTCTGCCTTTATTCATTTCCGTCAACACCCCGCCACACTTAAAATGACAACCACCCCCTCCGGCATGTGCACGAGGTAGAGCTAGGGAAAGACAACAAAGGCCATATTCGTTCACACCCAGTCTCTAGCTGTCATGTATAATGCACCGAAACCACAGCTCCCTTTCCACATCCAGGCCCCACAAAACTTTCCATGGTTTACCCCAGACGCTTCACATGCCCTGGTTCAATCCATTAACAGCACGTCGACCCCGGTATACCACATCGTTCTGATTCGCTCTATTCCTTGCACGCCTTTCACTCTCCTGCATGTATAGGCCCCGATTACTCAAAATCTTCACTCCATCTTTCCACCTACAATTTGGTGTTCCGCTTCTCCTTCTTCCCTCTACCTCTAACAAATATATCCTCTTTGTCAATCTTTCCTCGCTCATTCTCTCCATGTGACCAAACCATTTCAACACACGCTCTTCTGCTCTCTTAACCACACTCAAACATTTCATTTCCAACACATCCACCCTCCTCCGCACAACCCTATCTGTAGCCCATGCCTCGCAACCATATAGCATTGTTGAAACCACTATTCCTTCAAACATACCCATTTTTACTCCTCGAAATAACGTTCTCGCCTTCCACACATTCTTCAACGCTCCCAGAACCTTCGCCCCCTCCCACACCTTGTGACTCATTTCCGCTTCGATGGTTCCATCCGCTGCTAAGTCCACTCTCAGATCTAAAACAGTTCTCTTACTCCAGTTTTTCCCCATTCAAATTTATCTACCAATCAACTTGTCCCTCAAACCTACTGAACTTTATTCATATTTACTCTCCGCTTTCTTCTTTCACACACTTTACCAAACTCAGGCACCAACTTCTGCAGTTTCTCACCCGAATCAGCCACTAACGCTGTATCATCAGTGAACAACAACTGACTCACTTCCCAAGCCCTCTCAACCACAACAAACTGCATACTTGCCCCTCTCTCCAAAACTGTTCCATTCAACTCCCTAACCACCCCATCCATAAACAAATTAAACAAACATGGAGACATCACGCACCCCTGCCGCACACCGACATTCACTGGGAATCAATCATTTTCCTCTCTTCCTACTCGTACGCATGCCTTATATCCTTGTTAAACTTTTCACTGCTTCTAGCAACTTACCTCCCACACCATATACTCTTAAAACCTTCCACAAAGCATCTCAATCAACCTTATCACATGCCTTCTCCAGATCCATAAATGCTACATACGAATCCATATATATATATATATATATATATATATATATATATATATATATATATATATATATAAATATCCCTGGGGATAGGGGACAAAGAATACTTCCCACGCATTCCTCACGTGTCGTAAAAGGCGACTAAGGGGGACGGGAGCGGGGGGCCAGAAACTCTCCCCTCCTTGTATCTTAACTGTCTGAAAGGGGAAACAGAAGAAGGAGTCACGCGGGGAGTGCTCATCCTCCTCGAAGGCTCAGACTGGAGTGTCTAAATGTGTGTGGATGTAACCAAGATGAGAAAAAAGGAGAGATAGGTAGTATGTTTGAGGAAAGGAACCTGGATGTTTTGGCTCTGAGTGAAACGAAGCTCAAGGGTAAAGGGGAAGAGTGGTTTGGGAATGTCTTGCGAGTAAAGTCAGGGGTTAGTGAGAGGACAAGAGCAAGGGAAGGAGTAGCACTACTCCTGAAACAGGAGTTGTGGGAGAATGTGATAGAGTGTAAGAAAGTAAATTCTAGACTGATATAGGTAAAACTGAAAGTAGACGGAGAGAGATGGGTGATTATTGGTGCATATGCACCTGGGCATGAAAAAAAGATCATGAGAGGCAAGTGTTTTGGGAGCAGCTGAATGAGTGTGTTAGTGGTTTTGATGCACAAGACCGGGTTATAGTGATGGGTGATTTGAATGCTAAGGTGAGTAATGTGGCAATTGAGAGAATAATAGGTATACATGGGGTGTTCAGTGTTGTAAATGGAAATGGTGAAGAGCTTGTAGATTTATGTGCTGAAAAAGGACTGGTGATTGGGAATACCTGGTTTAAAAAGCGAGATATTCATAAGTATACGTATGTAAGTAGGAGAGATGGCCAGAGAGCGTTATTGGGTTACGTGTTAATTGATAAGCGCGCGAAAGAGAGACTTTCGGATGTTAATGTGCTGAGAGGTGCAACTGGAGGGATGTCTGATCATTATCTTGTGGAGGCGAAGGTGAAGATTTGTAGGGGTTTTCGGAAAAGAAGAGAGAATGTTGGTGTGAAGAGAGTGGTGAGAGTGAGTGAGCTTGGGAAGGAGACTTGTGTGAGGAACTACCAGGTGAGAACAAAGGAGGTAAGGGGAGTAGGGGAGGAATGGGATGTATTTAGGGAAGCAGTGATGGCTTGCGCAAAAGATGCTTGTGGCATGAGAAGCGTGGGAGGTGGGTTGATTAGAAAGGGTAGTGAGTGGTGGGATAAAGAAGTAAGATTATTAGTGAAAGAGAAAAGAGAGGCATTTGGACGATTATTGCAGGGAAAAAATGCAAATGAGTGGGAGATGTGTAAAAGAAAGAGGCAGGAGGTCAAGAGAAAGGTGCAAGAGGTGAAAAAGAGGGCAAATGAGAATTGAGGTGAGAGGGTATCATTAAATTTAAGGGAGAATAAAAAGATGTTTTGGAAGGAGGTTAAATAAAGAGCGTAAGACAAGGGAGCAAATGGGAACTTCAGTGAAGGGGGCTAATGTGGAGGTGATAACAAGTAGTGGTGATGTGAGAAGGAGATGGAGTGAATATTTTGAAGGTTTGTTGAATGTGTTTGACGATAGAGTGGCAGATATAGGGTGTTTTGGTCTAGGTGGTGTGCAAAGTGAGAGGGTTAGGGAAAATGATTTGGTAAATAGAGAAGAGGTAGTAAAAGCTTTACGGAAGATGAAAGCCGGCAAGGCAGCAGGTTTGGATGGTATTGCAGTGGAATTTATTAAAAAAGTGGGTCACTGTATTGTTGACTGATTGGTAAGGTTATCTAATGTATGTATGATTCATGGTGAGGTGCCTGAGGATTGGCGGAATGCTTGCATAGTGCCATTGTACAAAGGCAAAGGGGATAAGAGTGAGTGCTCAAATTACAGAGGTATAAGTTTGTTGAGTATTCCTGGTAAATTATATGGCAGGGTATTGATTGAGAGGGTGAAGGCATGTACAGAGCATCAGATTGGGGAAGAGCAGTGTGGTTTCAGAAGTGGTAGGGGATGTGTGGATCAGGTGTTTGCTTTGAAGAATGTATGTGAGAAATACTTAGAAAAGCAAATGGATTTGTATGTAGCATTTATGGATCTGGAGAAGGCATATGATAGAGTTGATAGAGATGCTCTGTGGAAGGTATTAAGAATATATGGTGTGGGAGGCAAGTTGTTAGAAGCAGTGAAAAGTTTTTATCGAGGATTTAAGGCATGTGTACGTATAGGAAGAGAGGAAAGTGATTGGTTCTCAGTGAATGTAGGTTTGCGGCAGGGGTGTGTGATGTCTCCATGGTTGTTTAATTTGTTTATGGATGGGGTTGCTAGGGAGGTGAATGCAAGAGTTTTGGAAAGAGGGGCAAGTATGCAGTCTGTTGTGGATGAGAGAGCTTGGGAAGTGAGTCAGTTGTTGTTCGCTGATGATACAACGCTGGTGGCTGATTCATGTGAGAAACTGCAGAAGCTGGTGACTGAGTTGGGTAAAGTGTGTGAAAGAAGAAAGTTAAGAGTAAATGTGAATAAGAGCAAGGTTATTAGGTACAGTAGGGTTGAGGGCCAAGTCAATTGGGAGGTAAGTTTGAATGGAGAAAAACTGGAGGAAGTAAAGTGTTTTAGATATCTGGGAGTGGATCTGGCAGCGGATGGAACCATGGAAGCGGAAGTGAATCATAGGGTGGGAGAGGGGCCGAGAATTCTGGGAGCCTTGAACAATGTTTGGAAGTCGAGAACATTACCTCGAAAAGGAAAAATGGGTATGTTTGAAGGAATAGTGGTTCCAAGAATGTTGTATGGTTGCGAGGCGTGGGCTATGGATAGAGTTGTGCGGAGGAGGGTGGATGTGCTGGAAATGAGATGTTTGAGGACAATATGTGGTGTGAGGTGGTTTGATCGAGTAAGTAATGTAAGGGTAAGAGAGATGTGAGGAAATAAAAAGAGTGTGGTTGAGAGAGCAGAGGAGTGTGTTTTGAAATGGTTTGGTCACATGGAGAGAATGAGTGAGGAAAGATTGACCAAGAGGATATATGTGTCAGAGGTGGAGCGAACGAGGAGAAGTGGGAGACCAAATTGGAGGTGGAAAGATGGAGTGAAAAAGATTTTGAGTGATCGGGGCCTGAACATGCAGGAGGGTGAAAGTCGTGCAAGGAATAGAGTGAATTGGAACGATGTGGTATACCGGGGTCGACGTGCTGTCAATGGATTGAACCAGGGCATGTGAAGCGTCTGGGGTAAACCGTGGAAAGTTCTTTGGGGCCTGAATGTTGAAAGGGAGCTGTGGTTTCGGTGCATTATTTCATGACTGCTAGAGACTGAGTGTGAGCGAATGGGGCCTTTGTTGTTTTTTCCTAGCGCCACCTCGCACACATGAGGGGGGAGGGGGTTGTTATTCCATGTGTGGCGAGGTGGCGGTGGAAATAAATAAAGGCAGACAGTATGAATTATGTACATGTGTATATATGTATATATTTGTGTGTGTATATATATGTGTACATTGAGATGTATAGGTATGTATATTTGCGTGTGTGGACGTGTATGTATATACATGTGTATGTGGGTGGGTTGAGCCATTCTTTCGTCCGTTTCCTTGCGCTACTTCGCTAACGTGGGAGACAGCGACAAAGCAAAATAAATAAAATATAAATATATATATATATATATATATATATATATATATATATATATATATATATATATATATTCTTTCTTTTTTAATACTATTCGCCATTTCCCGTACTAGCGGGGTAGCGTTAAGAACAGAGGACTGGGCCTTTGAGGTAATATCCTCACGTGGCCCACTTCTCTGCTCCTTCTTTTGGAAAATTAAAAAAAAAATGAGAGGGGAGGACTTCCAGCCCCCCGCTCCCTTCCCTTTTAGTCGCCTTCTACGACACGCAGGGAATACGTGGGAAGTATTCTTTCTCCCGTATCCCCAGGGATAATATATATATATATATATATATATATTATCCCTGGGGATAGGGGATTAAGAATACTTCCCACGTATTCCCTGCGTGTCGTAGAAGGCGACTAAAAGGGGAGGGAGCGGGGGGCTGGAAATCCTCCCCTCTCGTTTTTTTTTTTTTTTTTTTTTTTTTTTTTTTTTTTTTTCCAAAAGAAGGAACAGAGGGGGCCAGTTGAGGATATTCCAAAAAAAGGCCCAGTCCTCTGTTCTTAGCGCTACCTCGCTAACGCGGGAAATGGCGAATAGTTTAAAAGAAAGAAAAGATATATATATATATATATATATATATATTATCCCTGGGGATAGGGGAGAAAGAATACTTCCCACGTATTCCCTGCGTGTCGTAGAAGGCGACTAAAAGGGGAGGGAGCGGGGGGCTGGAAATCCTCCCTTCTCATTATTTTTTTTTAATTTTCCAAAAGGAACAGAGAACGGGGCCAGGTAAGGATATTCCCTCAAAGGCCCATTCCTCTGTTCTTAACGCTACCTCGCTAATGCGGGAAATGGCGAATAGTTTAAAAAAAAAAAAAAAAAAAAAATATATATATATATATATATATATATATAATTTAATGGGAAGGCGTTTATTAGGGCGTCAGTTGCCCGGGCCGTCTTATCTAACATCAAAAAAATTGGAAGTCTACCCAAGATTACTAGTACTCAACATGTGGAAAGAAGAAGAAATGCCTGGCAGTGAGGACAGAATTCTTCAACTCAATTTTATGACAGGACTGAAACATCTTCCTAGTGACTCTGGTAATGTTATCTCTAGAGAATTTCTAAAGTATGTGCGTCATAGAATAAGTGAATCTAAATATACCTAAATATTAGTCAAAAGGTTAGTTTTGGAGTACGTCAATTGTACTCAATTAGTAAGCAGCAGTATTTACTTCCTCCATAGCAGATAAACCCCATCACCATGCCTGCATATCTACCTAAAAAACTGATTACTCACAATCTTCACCTTCAACACTCCGTCAAAACCAGTGCTCCTGAACACATACAGAAACTTCAGGCTGACAATAACACGATGCATAACTGATGAGTCTCCCAACTCTGCCACTGTGACGGCTGGAAACACTGCCGTTGCCATCCAGACCAAGGACAAAAGATTATAGAAAAATGTCAGACACAACAACGAAGCATCTAGGCTGTAAACAGAACAGTTCATCATACTCATCGCTCGTCAGCTTACAGAGATCATAACCAGAGTATTTGCTCTGAATACCCTGAAATTAGAATGCAGCATACGTATCGCTGAAGCCAATAATGCCTACATTATTGGTGAAGGATTACAATCAAATTATTATGGATTCCCGCTCATATATGTCTGCGGGAGCATGATAAAGTTATGTTGTCACTAAACTTGCACTTAATAAAGTGGTTGTTTAAAAGAGAATTGAGTTTATATCATTAAGTCTCATAACTAATTAGGAAAGAGGGAACATATTTCTTCAAAGCGCACATATAAGTGCAAGTAAAAAAAAAGAAAATAAAGGAATTCCTTCACAAGGATATGTGTTAAGTAGAAACTGTGAATGTAGAAAGTAACAAGATTAGGAGGCTATAAGACACTGTCACCGCTTGACCTATTGGCCATCGGCGCTTTGGTCTGCCTGATGATGTTGATCATATGAAGTGTGAAGCTTGTGACCAGACACATGGACCTACACTACAGGACTATGTCGCAGGCTATGAAAAATAGAACCCTCGCGGAATAGGTCCAGATAAACCCTGCAAGAAATACCAACACTTTGTTAATGATGAAATGTCGTCAGAAATTCGGAAGCAATCTGCATTTTCCATCTAGTAGATAAATATACAGTATAGAAAACTGGAAGCGTATGTAATGAATCAACTTTGTAACAAATCATACATTGATCATCTGGCCCCTGGTTATGACTAAGACCCATTGTGACCTCTGTAATCCTTTTGCGTTATTACTCACAAGATAAGCGTGGGACGCACAATGTAGTAGCGCTGATACCAGTATAATCAGATGGGAAAAAAATCATACGATCTGTTTCATCTACTGTAGTTTGAATGGAGTCTCTTACTGCCAGGCTAAGGTTATACAGAGCATGTAAAGGGTAATACGCTTTAAGAGTACTTACGAATACTTGCAACGAATTCCACCTAAGGACAGAGCCGGCGCGTTGCGTTCACCGCAGGATAGTCTAGGGTTACGAAGAGCGAATCGTGTGGTGTATGTGATGTGAAGTGAAAGGGAGAGATTGTGAGTTTGTGCACAGTAAGACAGCAGCCCACGTATGGGTGAGGCAGAAACAAATAATAGCTACCTGGGCCAAAGGAGTGAAACTTAACAGCCACTAAAGTGCTGGCTCACTACGAAGCCGTCGCTATCCCCAATAATACCCAGGCGAGTAGTACCGGTAATATGAGAGAGAGAGAGAGAGAGAGAGAGAGAGAGAGAGAGAGAGAGAGAGAGAGAGAGAGAGAGAGAGAGAGAGAGAGAACCTACGAGTACCTCCGACGGGATTTTGCCCGGGTGGCAGGCCTGGCGCATGACGCTAATGGTAAGGTTTGATGAACTCGATTGCTCTCTCTGATGCCACCTACATCACATGATCCTCTGCTCTGGGTTCAGCTGGGACTGATTTTTATCACACGTCAAGTCTTCCTTAAAATGTCAGTGTAGTTGTTCCACGTATTTTTCTTGTTACTCCTGGTGGTGTGTTGCTGAAGACTTCATAACTCTATCTTCCTTGCTGAGCAGATTTCTCTCAGGTTCAGCAAATCCTTTCGAACAATATCTTCAATTTGTTCAACCTGTCTTCTTTCTTGGCTATGTTGTTCCAGTTCTTTCAATCTATCTTGATAGTTCACATGTTCCATACCCTCGATTCTGTTCGTGAATTTTTGCTTCTGAATATCGTTTGATTTACTTCCTTTCATTTGTTTCGCTGGCAAGCATGTGATGCAGCAGTATTCATTTTGCTTCTGACACATACATTAAAACTTTCATCAACAGTTTTCTGTCTCTTATAGTAAAAGTTCTCAAAATCATACCACCTATTACTTGGCTCAATATAGCTATCTTCACCACATGTTCCCTGAATTCTACCAGGTTTCACATTTATGATAACATCCAAATCTTTTACATTTGCTTCACTTTCCCTTTTCGTTCTTACATAGCGTCACCGGCGTTCTTATTTGCACGATAACTTATTTGCACAACTTTACCTTCGTTAGATTTCATTAAGTTCACACCTGACCATTTGTAGATCTTTTTTGCCTCACCTCTTCATCAGCTTCTGATACAATCATTCTGCTTACTGTGGTGTCGTCAGCGAAGCTCTTAATTATGCTGTCCTGTACTTCGCTGTTGGTGTGTGATATCCCTTATCATAACGAGTACTGCATTTTGAGTCCATATCAAGCTCGTAAGCTGGTTTGCATTACTTTGCTTATCATATCTTCAGTTCACTACCATATTCGTATCATTTTACCCGTCTGGTATCTTCACTAGCTTTACATGAAACAGCTAATACATCAATAGGTCTTTTACTAACAATTATAGATTCTTTTTCTTTCTTTCATACTATTCGCCATTTCCCGCGTTAGCAAGGTAGCGTTAAGAACAGAGGACTGGGCCTCTGAGGGAATATCCTCACCTGGCCTCGTTCTCTGTTCCATCTTTCGGAAAATCAAAAAAAATAAATTATAGATTCATCTTCAGTAATTTCTTCCCATGCTGACAGCTTCCTCTCTGTTTCTCTTAGAGTTTTAATACAGAGAGAGAGAGAGAGAGAGAGAGAGAGAGAGAGAGAGAGAGAGAGAGAGAGAGAGAGAGAGAGAGAGATATTAGGAACTTAGATATAGTCAGACATATCGAGAATAAATTATCGTCATATTGAGATGTGCTGCTTGACGACTCACAACATTCAGGTCTCTCCTCCACTTGCCAGTGTCTGCCTGCACTTATCATGCACCATCATTAACTTATCTAGTCACATTCCTCCCCTCCGGTCTACGTCATTCCTTCTGTCAAACTAAACATAATACCTCCCTGTACATCAGCAACGCAGCCTCGAGTGCAAGTATTGCAGCTTCTGTCAGTTATTTCATTTTTGTTTCTCGACCAATTTCTTGTTGCCGTGGAATTCTCTAATCCTCCAATTATAAAGGATTAACTGAGAACTAATACTTTAATTCTGGTAATTAGAATTGTTTTTTTACGAATTACAAACAAGACAATAGCCATTCTTCTCGTGACGGATATATATATATATATATATATATATATATATATATATATATATATATATATATATATATATATATATATATATATATATATATTATCCCTAGGGATAGGAGAGAAAGAATACTTCCCACGTATTCCCTGCGTGTCGTAGAAGGCGACTAAAAGAGGAGGGAGCGAGTGGCTGGAAATCCTCCCCTCCTTTTTTCTTTTTTTTACTTTTCCAAAAAATGGGATCGAGAGAGGGGGCCAAGTGAGGATATTCCCTCTCAGGATCAGTCCTCTCTTCTTAACACTACCTCGCTAACGCGTGAAATGGCGATATGGCAAAGTGTGTGAAAGAAGAAAGTTGAGAGTAAATGTGAATAACAGCAAGATTATTAGGCACAGTAGGGTTGAGGGTCAAGTCAATTGGGAGGTAAGTTTGAATGGAGAAAAACTGGAGGAAGTGAAGTGTTTTTGACATCTGGGAGTGGATTTAGCAGCAGATGGAACCATGGAAGCGGAAGTGAAGCATAGGGTGGGGGAGGGGGCGAAAATTCTGGGAGCCTTGAAGAATGTTTGGAGGTCGAGAACATTATCTCGGAAAGCAAAAATGGGTATGTTTGAAGAATAGTGGTTCCAACAATGTTATATGGTTGCGAGGCGTGGGCTATGGATAGAGTTGTGCGCAGGAGGGTGGATGTGTTGGAAATGTGATGTTTGAGGACAATATGTGGTGTGAGGTGGTTTGATCGAGTAAGTAATGTAAGGGTAAGAGAGATGTGTGGTAATAAAAAGAGCGTGGTTGAGAGAGCAGAAGAGGGTGTTTTGAAATGGTTTGGTCACATGGAGAGAATGAGTGAGGAAAGATTGACCAAGAGGATATATGTGTCAGAGGTGGAGGGAATGAGGAGAAGTGGCAGACCAAATTGGAGGTGGAAAGATGGAGTGAAAAAGATTTTGAGTGATCCGGGCCTGAACATGCAGGAGGGTGAAAGGCGTGCAAGGAATAGACTTAATTGGAACGATGTGGTATACCGGGGTCGACGTGCTGTCAATGGATTGAACCAAGGTATGTGAAGCGTCTGGGGTAAACCATGGAAAGTTGTGTGGGGCCTGGATGTGGAAAGGGAGCTGTGGTTTCGGTGCATTATTACATGACAGCTAGAGACTGAGTGTGAACGAATGTGGCCTTTGTTGTCTTTTCCTAGCGCTACCTCGCACACATGAGGCGGGAGGGGGTTGTTATTTCATGTGTGGCGAGGTGGCGATGGGAATGAATTAAGGCAGAGAGTATGAATTATGTACATGTGTATGTATGTATATGTCTGTGTGTGTATATGTATGTATACGTTGAGATGTATAGGTATGTATATTTGCGTGTGTGGACGTGTATGTATATACTTGTGTATGTGGGTGGGTTGGGCCATTCTTTCGTCTGTTTCCTTGCGCTACCTCGCTAACGCGGGAGACAGCGACAAAGCAAGATGAATGAAATATAAATATAAATATATGTGTGTGTGTGTGTGTGTGTGTGTGTGTGTGTGTGTGTGCGTGAGGCGGGGTGGCGACGGGAATGAGTAAAGGCAGCAAGTATGAATTATTTACATGTGTATGTATGTATATGTCTGTGTATGTGTATATATGTATACGTTGAGATGTATAAGTATGTAAGGTGCGTGTGTGGACGTGTATGTATATACATGTGTATGTGGGTGGGTTGGGCCATTCTTTCGTTTGTTTCCTTGTGCTACCTCGCTATCGCGGAAGACAACGACAAAGTAGAGTTATATGAAATACAAATAAATAAATAAATAAATCTATCTATCTATATATATATATATATATATATATATATATATATATATATATATATATATATATATATATTATCCCTGGGGATAGGGGAGAAAGAATACTTCCCACGTATTCCCTGCGTGTCGTAGAAGGCGACTAAAAGGGGAGGGAGCGGGGGGCTGGAAATCTTCCCCTCTCGCTTTGTTTTTTGATTTATATATATATATATATATATATATATATATATATATATATATATATATATATATATATATGATAAGCCAGAAGGTAAAAGTTACCAAAGACCCATTGTTCTTCCCTTCCATGAGAATTTTCTTGAATGTACTCACATTCTCAAAAAACTTAACTTACAAGTAGTATTCAAATATGACAATCAAGAAAGCCCTTAGCAAAACTAGTACATCATACAAGTGTTATTTATAAAGTCCCATGTAAAGACTTTAACCAATTCTATATCAGACAATCAGGGAATAATTTGGTGACTCACAACATAAGTATAGTGTTAGGATAGCCTACAGAGCAACGGCTTATTCCAACATGAATCTGCTTTTGATCACCATATCGACTGGGAAGGAGCTAAGACCATAGCAAAATCAAATTGCCTCGGTGAAAGAAATGTAATTGAATTATGTTTGATCTACGACACATTTGATGATAACGTAAATATGCCCTGAGGCCATTTTGAATGCGACAAACTGTTAACAGAAATGATTATTAAGACGTATCTCCCAGAATAATCCTGTCCACACACAATGTAAGGAGAGGAAGGTCAGATGCCAGGTATCATGATTAATTGGTGCCCACCTGCTCTCCATGGAGATTAATGAAGCCCTGCCTAACTGTTACCTGTGTGCTTTTAAGGACTTCATTCCTTCTGTCTGAGGATGTAATAAACGAAAGTAATCACTGTTTCTTTTTTTCCCTTTCCAATGGTGATTGTGCATATATATAGTGATGGGTGATTTGAATGCAAAGGTGAGTAATGTGGCAGTTGAGGGAATAATTGGTATACATGGGGTGTTCAGTGTTGTAAATGGAAATGGTGAAGAGCTTGTAGATTTATGTGCTGAAAAAGGACTGGTGATTGGGAATACCTGGTTTAAAAAGCGAGATATACATAAGTATACGTATGTAAGTAGGAGAGATGGCCAGAGAGCGCTATTGGATTACGTGTTAATTGACAGGCGTGCGAAAGAGAGACTTTTGGATGTTAATGTGCTGAGAGGTGCAACTGGAGGGATGTCTGATCATTATCTTGTGGAGGCTAAGGTGAAGATTTGTATGTATGTTTTCAGAAAAAAAGAGTGAATGTTGGGGTGAAGAGGGTGGTGAGAGTAAGTGAGCTTGGGAAGGAGACTTGTGTGAGGAAGTACCAGGAGAGACTGAGTACAGAATGGAAAAAGGTGAGAACAATGGAAGTAAGGGGAGTGGGGGAGGAATGGGATGTATTTAGGGAATCAGTGATGGATTGCGCAAAAGATGCTTGTGGCATGAGAAGAGTGGGAGGTGGGCTGATTAGAAAGGGTAGTGAGTGGTGGGATGAAGAAGTAAGATTATTAGTGAAAGAGAAGAGAGAGGCATTTGGACGATTTTTGCAGGGAAAAAATGCAATTGAGTGGGAGATGTATAAAAGAAAGAGACAGGAGGTCAAGAGAAAGGTGCAAGAGGTGAAAAAGAGGGCAAATGAGAGTTGGGGTGAGAGAGTATCATTAAATTTTAGGGAGAATAAAAAGATGTTCTGGAAGGAGGTAAATAAAGTGCGTAAGACTAGGGAGCAAATGGGAACTTCAGTGAAGGGCGCAAATGGGGAGGTGATAACAAGTAGTGGTGATGTGAGAAGGAGATGGAGTGAGTATTTTGAAGGTTTGTTGAATGTGTTTGTTGATAGAGTGGCAGATATAGGGTGTTTTGGTCGAGGTGGTGTGCAAAGTGAGAGGGTTAGGGAAAATGATTTGGTAAACAGAGAAGAGGTAGTAAAAGCTTTGCGGATGATGAAAGCCGGCAAGGCAGCAGGTTTGGATGGTATTGCAGTGGAATTTATTAAAAAAGGGGGTGACTTTATTGTTGACTGGTTGGTAAGGTTATTTAATGTATGTATGACTCATGGTGAGGTGCCTGAGGAGTGGCGGAATGCGTGCATAGTGCCATTGTAAAAAGGCAAAGGGGATAAGAGTGAGTGCTCAAATTACAGAGGTATAAGTTTGTTGAGTATTCCCGGTAAATCATATGGGAGGGTATTGATTGAGAGGGTGAAGGCATGTACAGAGCATCAGATTGGGGAAGAGCAGTGTGGTTTCAGAAGTGGTAGAGGATGTGTGGATCAGGTGTTTGCTTTGAAGAATGTATGTGAGAAATACTTAGAAAAGCAAATGGATTTGTATGTAGCATTTATGGATCTGGAGAAGGCATATGATGGAGTTGATAGAGATGCTCTGTGGAAGGTATTAAGAATATATGGTGTGGGAGGCAAGTTGCTAGAAGCAGTGAAAAGTTTTTATCGAGGATGTAAGGCATGTGTACGTGTAGGAAGAGTGATTGGTTCTCAGTGAATGTAGGTTTGCGGCAGGGGTGTGTGATGTCTCCTTTGTTGTTTAATTTGTTTATGGATGGGGTTGTTAGGGAGGTGAGTGCAAGAGTTTTGGAAAGAGGGGCAAGTATGCAGTCTGTTGTGGATGAGAGAGCTTGGGAAGTGAGTCAGTTGTTGTTCGCTGATGATACAGCGCTGGTGGCTGATTCATGTGAGAAACTGCAGAAGCTGGTGACTGAGTTTGGTAAAGTGTGTGAAAGAAGAAAGTTAAGAGTAAATGTGAATAAGAGCAAGGTTATTAGGTACAGTAGGGTTGAGGGCCAAGTCAATTGGGAGGTAAGTTTGAATGGAGAAAAACTGGAGGAAGTAAAGTGTTTTAGATATCTGGGAGTGGATCTGGCAGCGGATGGAACCATGGAAGCGGAAGTGAATCATAGGGTGGTGGAGGGGGCGAAAATCCTGGGAGCCTTGAAGAATGTGTGGAAGTGGAGAACATTATCTCGGAAAGCAAAAATGGGTATGTTTGAAGGAATAGTGGTTCCAACAATGTTGTATGGTTGCGAGGCGTGGGCTATGGATAGAGTTGTGCGCAGGAGGGTGGATGTGCTGGAAATGAGATGTTTGAGGACAATGTGTGGTGTGAGGTGGTTTGATCGAGTAAGTAATGTAAGGGTAAGAGAGATGTGTGGAAATAAAAAGAGTGTGGTTGAAAGAGCAGAAGAGGGTGTTTTGAAATGGTTTGGGCACATGGAGAGAATGAGTGAGGAAAGATTGACCAAGAGGATATATGTGTCGGAGGTGGAGGGAACGAGAAGTGGGAGACCAAATTGGAGGTGGAAAGATGGAGTGAAAAAGATTTTGTGTGATCGGGGCCTGAACATGCAGGAGGGTGAAAGGAGGGCAAGGAATAGAGTGAATTGGATCGATGTGATATACCGGGGTTGACGTGCTGTCAGTGGATTGAATCAGGGCATGTGAAGCGTCTGGGGTAAACCATGGAAAGTTGTGTGGGGCCTGGATGTGAAAAGGGAGCTGTGGTTTCGGTGCATTATTGCATGACAGCTAGAGACTGAGTGTGAACGAATGGGGCCTTCGTTGTCTTTTCCTTGTGCTACCTCGCACACATGAGGGGGGAGGGGGATGGTATTCCATGTGTGGCGAGGTGGCGATGGGAATGAATAAGGGCAGACAGTGTGAATTGTGTGCATGGGTATATATGTATGTGTCTGTGAGGTTATATATATGTGTACATTGAGATGTATAGGTATGTATATTTGCGTGTGTGGACGTGTATGCATATACATTGTGTATGAGGGTGGGTTGGGCCATTCCTTTCGTCTGTTTCCTTGCGCTACCTCGCAAACGCGGGAGACAGCGACAAAGCAAAATAAATAAATATATATATATATATATATATATATATATATATATATATATATATATATATATATATATATATATAATCATACAAACCTCCAACAGCCAGGATCGAACCCGGGACCCCTATGTAACAGGCGGGAATCTACCGCTAGGCTATGGGCCCATATCCCAGCGGTAGCATTCCCGCCTGTTACACAGAGGTCCCAGGTTCGATCATGGCTGTTGGAGGTTTGTATTTTCTATGAAGGTGCGCGTTCCTATGCACTTTGTTCGTATATATATATATATATATATATATATATATATATATATATATATATATATATATATATGAGGAGTTCGTTTTGTCTGACGATGTAATAAGTGAGGGTGCTCGCTGTTTCCTGTTTTCTCTCTCCAGTGAAAAGTTTTTACGAAGGACGTAAGGCATGTGTACAAGTAGGAAGAGGCGAGAGTGATTGTGGTTCATAGAAAATGTCGGTCTGCGTAAGGGGTGCGTGATGTCCCAATGGATGTTTGAGGACAATATGTGGTGTGAGGTGGTCTGATCGATTAATTAATGAAAGGGTAAGAGGGATGTGTGGTAATAAAAAGAGTGTGGTTGAGAGAGCAGAAGAGGGTGTGTTGAAATAGTTTGGACACATGGAGAGAATGAGTGAGGAAAGATTGACAAAGAGGATATACGTGTCCAAGGTGGAGGGAAGAAGGAGAAGCAGGAGACCAAATTGAAGATGGAAGGATCGCGAGCGATCGGGGCCTGAACATACAGGGGGGTGAGAGGCGTGCAAGGAAGAGTGAAATGATACGATATGGTGTACTGGGGTCGACGGGCTGTTAGTGGACTGAACTAGAGCATGTAAATTATCTGGGGTAAACCATGGAAAGGTCTGTGGGGCCTGGATGTGGATAGGAAGCTGTGGTTCGATGCATTATACATGACAGTTAGAGACTGAGTGTGAACGAATGTGACCTTTTTTGCCTGTTTTTCCAGGCGCTACCTCGGTGAAGCGAGGGGTAGCGATGCTGTTTCCTGTATGTGTGTGTGTGTGTGTGTGTGTGTGTGTGTGTGTGTGTGTGTGTGTATGGGTGTGGGGGGGGGGAGTAGCGACAAGAATGGATGAAAGCCAGCAAGTATGAATATATACATTTGCATATATGTATATGACAATGTGTATATGTTGATATGTATATGTGTGTACATGTGCATGTATGGGCGTTTATGCAAATTAGTGTATGGGCTATTCTTCGTCTGTTTTCTGGCGCTACCTCACTGATGCGGGAAACAGCGATCAAGTATAATAGAAAATGGTTGTGTGTATATATATATATATATATATATATATATATATATATATATAAAGAGAGAGAGGGAGAGATAGATAGATAGAGAGAGAGAGAGAGAGAGAGAGAGAGAGAGAGAGAGAGAGAGAGAGAGAGAGAGAGAGAGAGAGAGAGAGAGAGAGAGAGTATCTAGGGAGTCGGTGCTGGCATGTTAGTGGTGGAATGAGGAAGTAAAGTTGATAGTGAACGAGAAGAAAGAGGTGTATGGGCGGCACTTACAGGGAAGGAGGTCAGATGATTGGTAAGGTGAGTAACTGCGGGAGGTCAAGAGGAAGGTACATGTGCTGAAAAAGACGGCAACTCAGAGTTGTGGTGAGCAAGTATCAGCAAACTTTATGGAGAATAAGATGTTTGGGAAGGACGTTAACAGTGAGAAAAAATGAGAGCAAATGGAAACAGGCAGTGATGAGGTGAGAGGAGATGGAGTGATTACGTTGAAGGGTTGCTGAATGTGTTTGATGATAGCATGGTAAATGCCGGCTGTGTAGGTTGGGTGGGTACGTGGAGTGAGAGAGCCATGGCAAGTGGTTTGGTGAAAAGAGAAGTGGTGGAAGCTTTGGGTAAGATGAAATGTAGCAGGACGACTTGTGTGGATGGTACTGGAGTTGAATTTCTGAAGAAAGTGGGTGACTTTGTTGTTAATTGGTTGATTAGAACTTTCGATGTATGTAAGGGTCATGATGAAGTGCCTGAAGAGATACACAGACCGAAAGTCTAAACGAGGTGGTCTGGCCTTAACGTCACTTCAAAAAAAAGTAGTCCCCTTAAAATTAGTAGAAGAAAATAATAGCCAAGTAAATGCTGTTTCCCCACCCTCCACTCCGTCCAGCAACACGACAGACGGAACTCAGGTAGAAAATACTACCTTGAAGGATTAATATGCCTGAAGGAAAATATTATAGAAAATTCATAAGGTAGACTGAACGTGAATACATCATGCGTCCCACCACCAAAGACATGCATCCCTTCACTTTCTGTTATAAAGACAATAGTTAGGATAAAGTTGAGTTCCAGCCTCTCGACTTACCATGCCTATATTACTCTTAATATGAAAGAATGATACAATAATTCTTTCTTGCTCTCTTAAAGCAGGTAACACGGGTCAACTACTGTTAGCACGTTACCACAGCATGGCCAGGGAGAGATCGGTGGTTGTGAGGTTAGCATGATATACACTGCGGTATGATGACTGATTAAATGGATCACTCAGTACTGGAGAGTGACAAGTGATGATCAACTCTAATTTTGAGGATATTAAAAGCGTTGCTCTGAACAATATGTTCTGGGAGCTTATTCCATGCGTCACTAATGTCTTTATAATAAATGAATATTTCACTCACTTCTGAATAACTCTGTGACCTATAAGTTTTAGTCCATTCTCTTCGTTGTTGAAACCTTTAACTATTCTGAAACGTTCCATCAATTTGCCTCGGTGACGCCTCTTGCTGAGGGAGAAGTTTGATTCTCGCAGTCTCTCTTCATATGGTTACTTACGCAAGGAAGACATCAATTTAGCTGCTTTTCGCTGCACTACTTCTAATCTAAGAATACTCTAATGTTGGGGCCTAACTAGACTTAGGTATGGTGGCAATATCTCATCCCTGATTTTGTATGAAAAGTTGCTGTTAATAAATTCTAACATTCTATTTGCTTTCTTGGCAGCTTCATTGCAGTACTAGGGAGAATTTGAATTTGTTGGAGTGTGTGACCCCTGAATCCCTTACACAAGATGTGTCCTGCACCTTGCGGCCCATTAGTGCATAATCGAATTGTTGGTTGAGGTTTCCTAATTTTAACAGCAGACTTATGTTGACGTTAAGTGGCATTTACTATTTTCTAGACCATTCAGTGATTTCGTCTAGATCCTCTTATAATCATCGCCTATCTTCTTCAGTTGATATGGCATGTCCGATCTTTGTGACATCTACAAATCTAGACACTAAGATATTCAGCCCTAGGTCAATATCGGTAACATAAATGATGAAAAGTATAGGGCCAAGGATGCATCCCTTGGGGACACCAATAGTAACGGATAATCACAGTGATGATTCACCATTTATTTCGACCCTTTGCTTCCCATCACGTTACCAGGCCTCTACCTAGTTTCTTGTACAACCAGTAATCCTCAAGGCCCGGACTTTATGCATTAGTTTGACGTGTGGTTCTATGCCATATGGGTTTTTGAAGTCCAGAAATATGATATTCATTAGTGTTGTTTTGTCGTGGGTATTGAATAATTCATGATGAAATTCTGGGTTTGTAAGGCATAGTCTGTATCTTTTAAAACCATCTTGGGTATTATTGATCAAACTTTGTCGTCCTAGGTAAACTACGATTTCATCTATGATAATTGACTCCCGAAGTTTACATATGAATGACATGAGGTTAACACGACGGTAATTGCCAGGCATTTCACGACTTCTCTTTTTGAATATAGGAATGACGTCTGCCAGTCACCAGTCCTGCGGGACTCTTCCATCTAGAAGAGATTTATTGAAAATAAAGGTTGGCGGTCCGGTATTTTCGTGTCTGACGTTTTTAATTACTCGTAGATAGAAACGATCAGGACTTGGCCTTCTATTAATCTTCAACTTATCTATTTGTGTTGGTACTTATGTAACTGTGAAGGTAACTTCTGGTATCGTGCGAGTCATGCTGATTACTGTCCCAGTTTTTGTGTCGCTGCTTTCTAGCGTAAAAGCAGAACTAAAGAAAAAAAACGTTCAAGATTGTGTGCTAAGCTTTTATCATCCACAGTAGACTCTCCATCTGCATTTACAAAGGGTCCTATCCCACTCTTTATATGTTTTTTATTATTGATATATCTATAGAAAAGCGGCGGAATACATGTAGAGTGCCACTGTATAAAGGCAAGAAGGACAAATGTGAGTGTTCGAATTACAGAAGTATACGTTTGTTGAGAGTACCTGGTAAGCTGTGTGGACGAATGGTGACAGAGGGTGAAGGAATGTACAGGGCATCAGATCTGGGAGGGACATTGACGTTTCAGGAGTGGCAGAGGATGTGTCGATCAGGTGTTTGCTTTTAGGAATGTGCGTGAGAAATACTTAAACAGATGGATTTGCATGTGGCATAAGATAACACATATAGTTGTATTTACATATCAAACGATAGATACATTAAAAACTTAACCCTTTCAAAACCTTTTTTCATCACCTTTTTACCGCCATTCGTAATGAGAAGACGCATCAAAATTCATTATAGACAAATATATCATCTTCTGCCACAGTCTTTGTGCTTCTTACCTTCAGCATGTGCCAGCTGTCTATATCTTAAGCCTTCGGTACTGTTCTTCGGTGTATTCAATGTAGGAATGTTTTACGTTTTGAATATTTTTTTTTCTTTCCTTTTCTTTCCTTCATACTTGTTTTTTTGTTATCCGCGTTAGCGGGGTAACGCCAGGGACAAACTAGAAAAAAGGCTCATTCGCTCTCATCCACTCTGCAACTGTCATATGTAATGCACCGAAACTAGAGCTCCCTATCTGCAACCAGGTCCAACAGATCCACCATGGTTCCACCTGCGCTTCACAAGCCCTGGTTCAGTCCAATGACAACAAATCGACCCCTCTGTACAACATCGCTCCAGTTCACTGAATCCCGTGTAAGGATTTCACCTTCCTGCATGTTCAGGCCCTGAGCACTCAACATATTTACGGCATTTCTGATTCGGTCTCCCCTTGCTCCTTGTCCCCGCTAAATGACAAACATATTCTCTTTGTCATCTTATCCCTTACTATTCTACATGTCTGAATCAATTTCAGCACATCCTCTCAGCTCTCTAACCCATACCCTTCTTATACACATCTCTCTTACTTAGTCATTATTTACTCGATCAAAATACTTTGTACCACATATTGTTCTCAAACGGTTGACGAATCGTAGGTTCTAATTTTGTTCTCTCTCTAGCTTTAAGCACGCGTGATTTGGAAGAGAGGCATTTGGGTACTTGGGAGCACCATATCCTTCACTAGGTGTGGTTACTGCCTCTCCAGAAGGTGCGGGTAACTGTACAGACTGGCCAGTGCTTTATTCCCTTGTGAGGTTCATCTGCAAATATGTCACTGTGGCCTGAGACTTTCAAATTCTTCTCGTGCGTTATCCTGCTTCCTTATTCATGTTACTCTTTTTTCATTCCTGACGGAACAATAATGAAACTTTTTATGTTTATTTTCCTGTCATTTACAAATACTTTGAGTCCTGCTGCCTGTCTGTACCGAGCGGATGTATTCGCGGGTGTGTTGTCAGAGACTGCCATTTGAGAGGCGTCGTCTCGTGTTCCGTACTGGAATGAGAATGTTTGCTTTGAAGGCTGTGAATAACGCTGGTAACAGGACGCTGCCCTGGAGGACACTGCTTGGTAGGACATTCTGCAGAGTTCATGGCGATAGGTTAAGGAAACTGTTTCTCTGTGATTTCTGTCATGTCATGCGTTGTACACGTCGAGAAGATAATAAAGGCTTTTCTGTGGTAACGTGTTCCTTGTCTGTTTACCATATATATATATATATATATATATATATATATATATATATATATATATATATATATATATATATATATATATATATATATATAAGAAAGAGCTCTAAACAGTTTGTAAAATAGCTCGTGTAATTCAGTAATGTCCTGAAGTCTTAGACGGTAAACAAGAAGCTGAACCTTTCCAGACGGCTCGGGAGGCATTTCAGTAAAGAAGAACACCATCTTTTCTGAAGCATGTAAACCTTTGGAGACGTCCGGCCACGCTACAAGGGAGGACAAGGGATTCCTCTTTGAATTCTATACATCCATCCGCCATGTGTTCACAACTTGTGTCCGACAAAAAATAGATTTTATCGAGTTTTGATGTTTTTCTTCACCTCACGACCACTTGACGTGATTGCTCGATGGAAGAAATCAGGTCTGAGGGACGGAAGAAAAGCCTTGTGTGGTGCAAGTGGGTAAGCACGAGAGAATACTATTTCTTGATGCACAAAAAGAAACAAGTTCAAAAGCGATGGAAGGAAAAGAGTTTCTTCGTTTTCCTGGAAAATATTTTGGAGTTTTTGAGGTTCATGATGCGGCATAGTTGCACTCCAGTAGAATGCCGTCTACAGACACACAATCGCACTAACGAGCCTTCATATTCCAGTGGTTAGCGTCGCTACAGAACAATCCAACGGTCCAGGTTCAAAGTTTGTGACAGGGTAACTATGTCGGGGTCAGCCCAGCGGTTTATCTTCATCCTTGGGAGTTGATCGATATATGGGTTCTCGGTGGTAAATGGGTCTGCGACAAGGGTGTGTGAGTTCACCATGGCTGTTTAATCTCTTGCTGGGTAGCGAGGGTGGTGTATATGAGGAACTAGGAGAGAGGCATGGGCATAGAGTCTGTTAATGGTGGGGCCCTTGAGGGGTGAGTCAGCTGCTGTTTGCTGATGATGCTGCTACGGTGGAAGACCAGAGTGATCATAAGGGCAGAGAGTTAAGACTGACGATAATAAAACTAAGGTTATTAAAGTTAGAAGGAGATAGAGATAGGTTGCTTGAGGTGCGAGTTTGAATGGACAGAGCGTGAGGGTGGGTTGTTTTAGATACTTGGAAGAGGATGTGATAGTAGATGGAATCATGGGAGCTGAGATAGGCCATAGGATGAGTGAGGGGCGAAGGTCTTGCTTGCATCAAAAGATATGTGGCAAGACAGGTCTTTGAGGTATGTCTGATGGCACAATAAACCCGATTGATTTTTATGGATGCGAGACGTGGGTTTTAGATGGAAAAGTACGGATTTTTCTTTTCATGTTGAAGGCTCCAGTCATGACATGTAGGGAAAGAAGCAGTTATCGAAATGGCTTACTCTTGAGTTGCCGATGGCTGCAGTAATCATGTGATGCAGCAACTTGCTGAGTATTGGGTGGTCTAGCCGGTGGTGGGGTCGTACAAGCAGCCAGCTCTCGGAAGCAAAAACCAAAGTAATACCTATAGAAGAGGGCAAGTGAACCAACACTGTGGCGCAGGGCAAGAGGGTGGTGGCTATGTTGGAAATAAAATGCTTGAGAATAATATGCGGTGGGGAGAGTTGATCTAATAAGAAATGATAGGGTAATAGTGAAGTGTGGTAACAGGAGGAGTAAAGATTATGGATCTGAAGAGAATGTATTTAAGTGGTTTGGTCACATAGAGGGGATAAGTGAGAAGAGACTAGCAAAGAGGTCATACCTTTGGAAATGGAGGGTATAAGGAGAGTAGGAAAAGGAGATTGAAAATGGAATGTCGGAGTAATATGCTATACACTGGGCTGGATCAATGCATGTGAAGCAGTCAGGGGAAGCCACAGAAAGATCTTCGGGTCGTGGCTGTAGGGACATTACCAGTACATTTTCAGCACACGCCACCACAAGCTGTTCATCATTTTGATATATATATTGGGTTCCCCGTGCTCCATGATTATACCTTCAAATGCTTCATTATTCTTACATTTAAATCTTATATCGCTAGTAATCAGCCCTTTGCTTCAGAAATTTTGACACGCGCTCAGTTTCTCCAAAATATTAGTTTCTCTTCCTTAGTTTTCTATCATCAGAGAACAGCAGGAGCATATGCATTACCAGCTACTCATTACTCGTAATCCATTTCTAATTTCACCTACATCAGCCTTGGGCTAACTTCCTTACAATGTTCCACACAAGCCCACAGCTCGTCTTGCAGCAGAAGTGCCAACCCCCTTTTGCTATTGTTCTGACCTCTAACACATAATACATTTCCAAACTATTCTTCCCCCTTCCCCTTGAGCTTAGGTTCTCTCAGAAACTGAGTATCTTTGTTCCTGTTTAGACACCCCGGAAGTCTTTGCTTGGCTCCTTCTGTTTCATCCTTAAGAAATTCAGATGCAAGAAAGGTAGGATATCCAGCTTCCAGTGTGTGTGTGTGTGTGTGTGTGTGTGTGTGTGTGTGTGTGTGTGTGTGTGTACCTACCTACCTACGAGTACCTAGTATAACGAGATTTTTACCTTGATGGCTGGGCTAGCTCGTAGCGCTCACCACACAAGAGTTCTTACTTATTTACAATTACTCACGACGAGAGTTTGCCTAAAGGCTGAGATAAAGCATAGAACTCACAATGAAATTGTTTACCTTAACTCAGTGAATCTTGTTTCTCAGACTAAGAGATGCAACAGTAACATACACACCTCCAGTCTGCCGGGGTATAAGACGCCAAGGTAATGCTTCCAGAAAATCAGCCACATACATCAAGTACCACCATACACTTGTACACACTTCAACCCTCTCTTCCATGTCAAATTATACCTTCCCCTGTCCCAACCCTTCTTCCTCTCCTCTAAATACCCTCTATGGATACGAAAATACATCAATGAGATTCATGGACCAAGATGTATATCCTCCGAAAGCCATCTAGAAAGTCGCGGTTAAAGAGAAGGTTAAAATGATATTGATCACACGCATTGCCAACAGCTTCGGCGAGCTTGATCATAGCAATGATTCAAGACTAGATCAGTCTGATGTATCGTGCCTCAATGGTTACTGACTCGTACGGAAGCAAACTTCAAGAACTTTTTCTTATCGTTGGGATTACTCATGAGTATATGGTTTACCAAACATAGCTACAGAGGGCGTAAGTATGTATGAAGATCAGATAGACGAATACCTAGCTACAGTGAAGGTATTTACCTGCGTGGTTTACATTCACTTCATGGATATCTTGTGTTAGTTACCGTATCTGTACTGAGTGTTATGTTTGTGATCTTTTCTGCTATCATGAACAGCTTGGAAAGGACTACTATCTGTTGCTGTTTGCACTGCTTTACATTGCTTATAATTTTTTTAGTAAAAGCAACTTTAGTAGATTAGGAAGACATATGTTTCAATAGACAACGGAATGTGCGAGAAATTGAAAATTTAACCTCAAAGGAATAAGATGGAATTATGTAATGATAATTTCAGAGTAATGACAGATCACTTCTCACACTTGGGATATGGCTGAACCAGCAGGGGATCGACGTTAGGTCATGACAATTCCAATGCTCGAGAGTGAAGAATTACTGAGGTTTATGTTGTCAGTAATGGTGACATTAATGTCATTAACTTCATGCACCAGCAGGCCGTGTTTCACCTTGCGCACCAAAATAATCAGAGACAAATTTCACGCCAAAAGTGAAGATAAAAACAATTATACTGATGCAATAACTTTATAAGAGCATTCTGAAATTACATGCCATTGCTAATGGTCTGCATTCGACAATAACGAAGCTTAGAACGTTAATTAACTTTAATGTTGTGCAGCTGGACACTGTTCACCATGTCTAATAAAATACAGATGTTAGAATAACGTCTAAACTTATAGAGTTCATATATATATATATATATATATATATATATATATATATATATATATATATATATATATATATATATATATATATATATATATATATATATTATACTTAGTCGCTGTCTCCCGCATTAGTGAGGTAGCGCAAGGAAACAGATGAAAGAATTGCCCAACCCACGCACATGCACATGTATACACATAACCGCCCACAGACGCATATATACATACCGATACATTTCAACGTATACATACATATACATACACAGACATATACATATATACATATGTACTTATTCATACTTGCTGCCTTCATCCATTCTTCTCGTTACCCCGCCACACATGAAATGGAACCCCCTTCCCCTCGCGCGCGAGATAGCGCTAGGAAAAAACAGTCTCTAGCTGACATATGTAATGCACCGAAACCACAGCTCCCTTTCCACATCCAGGCCCCACAGACCTTTCCATGGTTCATCCCAGACGCTTCACATGCCCTGGTTCAATCCACTGACAGCACGTCGACCCTGGTGTACCACATCGTTCCAATTTACTTTATTCCTTGCTCCTCTTTCACCCTCCTGCATGTTCAGGCTCCGATCGCTCAAAATCTTTTTCACTCCATCCTTCCACCTCCAATTTGGTCTCCCACTTCTCCTCGTTCCCTCTACCTCTGACACATATATCCTCTTTGTCAATCTTTCCTCGCTCATTCTCTCTATGTGACCAAACCATTTCAATATACACCCTCTTCTGCCCTCTCAACCACACTCTTTTTATTACCACACATCTCTCTTATCCTTTCATTACTTACTCGATCAAACCACCTCACACCACATATTGTCCTCAGATATTTCAGTTCCAACACCCACCCTCCTCCGGACAGCTCTATCTATAGCCCACGCCTCGCAACCATATAACATTGTTGGAACCACTATTCCTTCAAACAAACCCATTTTTGCTCTCCGAGATAATGTTCTCGCCTCCTACACATTCTTCAATGCTCCCAGAACGTTTGCCCCCTCCCCCACCCTATGATCCACTTCCGCTTCCATGGTTCCATCCGCTGCTAAATCCACTCCCAGATATCTAAAACACTTCACTTCCACCAGTTTTTCTCCATTCAAACTTACCTCCCAATTTACTTGTCCCTCAACGCTACTATATATATATATATATATATATATATATATATATATATATATATATATATATATTTTTTTTTTTTTTTTTTTTATACTTTGTCGCTGTCTCCCGCGTTTGCGAGGTAGCGCAAGGAAACAGACGAAAGAAATGGCCCAACCCCCCCCCATACACATGTACATACACACGTCCACACACGCAAATATACATACCTACACAGCTTTCCATGGTTTACCCCAGACGCTTCACATGCCTTGCTTCAATCCACTGACAGCACGTCAACCCCTGTATACCACATGACTCCAATTCACTCTATTTCTTGCCCTCCTTTCACCCTCCTGCATGTTCAGGCCCCGATCACACAAAATCTTTTTCACTCCATCTTTCCACCTCCAATTTGGTCTCCCTCTTCTCCTCGTTCCCTCCACCTCAGACACATATATCCTCTTGGTCAATCTCTCCTCACTCATTCTCTCCATGTGCCCAAACCATTTCAAAACACCCTCTTCTGCTCTCTCAACCACGCTCTTTTTATTTCCACACCTCTCTCTTACCCTTACGTTACTTACTCGATCAAACCACCTCACACCACACATTGTCCTCAAACATCTCATTTCTAGCACATCCATCCTCCTGCGCACATCTCTATCCATAGCCCACGCCTCGCAACCATACAACATTGTTGGAACCACTATTCCCTCAAACATACCCATTTTTGCTTTCCGAGATAATGTTCTCGACTTCCACACATTTTTCAAGGCTCCCAAAATTTTCGCCCCCTCCCCCACCCTATGATCCACTTCCGCTTCCATGGTTCCATCCGCTGACAGATCCACTCCCAGATATCTAAAACACTTCACTTCCTCCAGTTTTTCTCCATTCAAACTCACCTCCCAATTGACTTGACCCTCACCCCTACTGTACCTAATAACCTTGCTCTTATTCACATTTACTCTCAACTTTCTTCTTCCACACACTTTACCAAACTCAGTCACCAGCTTCTGCAGTTTCTCACATGAATCAGCCACCAGCGCTGTATCATCAGCGAACAACAACTGACTCACTTCCCAAGCTCTCTCATCCCCAACAGACTTCATACTTGCCCCTCTTTCCAGGACTCTTGCATTTACCTCCCTTACAACCCCATCCATAAACAAATTAAACAACCATGGAGACATCACACACCCCTGCCGCAAACCTACATTCACTGAGAACCAATCACTTTCCTCTCTTCCTACACGTACACATGCCTTACATATATATATATACATATGTATATATATATATATATAAAGACGATTCTAGAAACTATCAGAATTCGAACATTTTGTTCCTGTCTCTATATGTTACAAGATTTTGCAAATTCTTACTTGTCATTTGCAGTGAAATTGTCGTTTGATACTTTAATGGTAATATCAAGTTAAAAGTATTTATATCTAAATTTTGTGTTGAAGTTACTCTCTTTATTTGATCTATACTCCGGGAGCAAATTAAGAACAAAAGCCCACCTGTGATGAAAATCTGTTTGAAAATGCAAATGTAACGTTCTTGTTTGAAGCCATGATGCAAAACTTACCCAGAAGAATGTCTGGAGCCCATTTCATAAACCAACACACACTCGAGAACGAATTCTTGACTTGTCAGCTGAGGACTAAGAAGCGACGTTCCTCTTCGGTACGAAGGAAATGTTGTCATAAAACTATTTCATTTCCTTGTCTAAGGTGCCTCTCGTCAAGTCGAGATCAGAAATGTTGATATTCCGGAAGAAAGCACGGCTGCCTGTGATTTACAAAAGGTCTACTCCAGCAAAATATATATATATATATATATATATATATATATATATATATATATATATATATATATATTTATCATTAATTTATTTTGCTTTGTCGCTGTCTCCCGCGTTAGCGAGGTAGCGCAACGAAGAAGACGAAAGAATGGCCCAACCCACCCACACACACATGTATATACATACACGTCCACACACGCAAATATGCATACCTATACATCTCAACGTATACATATATATAAACACACAGACATGTACATAAATACACATGCACATAATTCATACTGTCTGCCTTTATTCATTTCCATCGCCACCCCGCCACACGTGAAAATAACCACCCCCTTCCCCCACAGGTTCGCTAGGTAGCGCTAGGGAAAGAAAACCACAGCTCCCTTTCCACATCCAGGCCCCACAGAACTTTCCATGGTTTACCCCAGACGCTTCACATGCCCTGGTTCAATCCATTGACATCACGTCGACCCCGGTATACCACATCGATCAAATTCACTCTATTCCTTGCACGCCTTTCACCCTCCTGCATGTTCAGGCCCCGATCACTCAAAATCTTTTTCCTTCCATCTTTCCACCACCAATTTGGTCTCCCACTTCTCCTCGTTCCCTCCACCTCTGACACATATATCCTCTTGGTCAATCTTTCCCCACTCATTCTCTCTTTATGTGACCAAACCATTTCAATACACCCTCTTCTGCTCTCTCAATTACACTCTTCTTATTAACACATATCTCTCTTACCCTATTATTACTTACTCGATCAAACCATCTCACACCACATATTGTCCTCAAACATCTCATTTCCAACACATCCACCCTCCTCCGCACAACTCTATCCATAGCCCATGCCTCGCTACCATATAACATTGCTGGGACCACTATTCCTTCACACATACCCATTTTTGCTTTCCGAGATAATGTTCTCGCCTTACACACATTCTTGAAGGCTCCCAGAACTTGCGCCCCATCCCCCACCCTATGATTCACTTCCGCTTCCATGGTTCCATCCGCTGCCAAATCCACTTCCAGATATCTAAAACACTTCACTTCCTCCAGTTTTTCTCCATTCAAACTTATCTCCCAATTGACTTGTCCCTCAACCCTACTGTACCTAATAACCTTGCTCTTATTCACATTTACTCTCAGCTTTCTTCTTTCACACACTTTACCAAACTCAGTCACCAGCTTCTGCAGTTTCTCACACGAATCAGCCACCAGCGCTGTATCATCAGCGAACAACAACTGACTCACTTTCACGGCTGTCTCATCCACAACAGACTGCATACTTGCCCCTCTTTCCAAAACTCTTGCATTTACCTCAGTAGCAACCCCATCCATAAACAAATTACAACCATGGAGACATCATACACCCCTGCCGCAAACCTACATTCACTGAGAACCAATCACTTTCCTCTCTTCCTACACGTGCACATGCCTTACATCGTCGATAAAAAATTTCACTGTTTCTAACAACTTGCCTCCCACACCATATATTCTTAATACCTTCCACAGAGCATCTCTATCAACTCTGCCATATGCTTCTCCAAATCCATAAATGCTATATACAAATCTATTTACTTTCTAAGTATTTCTCACATACATTCTTCAAAGCAAACACCTGATCCACACATCCTCTACCACTTCTGAAACCACACTGCTCTTCCCCAGTCTGATGCTCTGTACATGCCTTCACCCTCTCAATCAATACCCTTCCATATAATTTACCAGGAATACTCAACAAACTTATACCTCTGTAATTTGAGCACTCACTCTTATCCCCTTTGCCTTTGTACAATGGCACTATGCAAGCATCCCGCCAATCCTCAGGCACCTCAACATGAGTCATACATACATTAAATAACCTTAACAACCAGTCAACAATACAGTCACCCCCTTTTTGATAAATTCCACTGCAATACCATCCAAACCCGCTGCCTTGCCGGCTTTCATCTTCCGCAAAGCTTTTACTACCTCTGCTCTATTTACCAAATCATTCTCCCTAACCTTCTCACTTTGCACACCACCTCGACCAAAACACCTTATATCTGCCACTCTATCATCAAACACATTCAACAAACCTTCAAAATACTCACTCCATCTCCTCACATAACCACTACTTGTTTTCACCTCCCCATTAGCCCTCTTCACTGGAGTTCCCATTTGTTCCCTTGTCTTACGCACTATATTTACCTCCTTCCAAAACATCTTTTTATTCTCCCTAAAATTTAATGATACTCTCTCACCCTAACTCTTATTTGCCCTCTTTTTCACCTCTTGCACCTTTCTCTTGACCTCCTGCCTCTTTCTTTTATACATCTCCCACTCATTTGCATTATTTCCCTGCAAAAATCGTCCAAATGCCTCTCTCTTCTCTTTCACTAATAACTTTACTTCTTCATCCCACCACTTATCACCCTTTCTAATATGCCCACCTCCCATGCTTCTCATGCCACAAGCATCTTTTACGCAAGCCATCACCGCTTCCCTAAATACATCCCATTCCTCCCCCACTCCCCTTACGTCCTTTGTTGTCACCTTTTCCATTCTGTACTCAGTCTCTCCTAGTACTTCCTCACACAAGTCTCCCTCCCAAGTTCACTTACTCTCACCGCTCTTTTCACCCCAACATTCTTCTTTTCTGAAAACCTCTACAAATCTTTACCTTCGCCTCCACAAGATAATGATCAGACATCCCTCCAGTTGCACCTCTCAGCACATTAACTTCTAAAAGTCTCTTTCGCGCGACTATTTATTAACACGTAATCCAATAACGCTCTCTGGCCATCTCTCCTACTTACATACGTATACTTATATATATCTCTCTTTTTAAACCAGGTATTCCTAATCACCAGTCCTTTTTTATCACATAAATCTACAAGCTTTTCACCATTTTCATTTACAACACTGAACACCCCATGTACACCAATTATTCCCTTATCTGCCACATTACTCACCTTTGCATTCAAATCACCCATCGCTATAACCCGGTCTCGTGCATTAGAACTACTAACACACTCAGCTGCTCCCAAAACACTTGCCTCTCATGATCTTTCTTCTCACTCCCAGGTGCATATGCACCAATAATCACCCATCTCTCTCCATCAACTTTCAGTTTTACCCATATCAATCTAGAGTTTACTTTCTTACGCTCTATCACATACTCCCACCACTCCTGTTTCAGTAGTAGTGTTATTCCTTCCCTTGCTCTTGTCCTCTCACTAACCCCTGACTTTCTCCCAAGACATTCCCAAACCACTCTTCCCCTTTACCCTTGAGCTTTGTTTCACTCAGAGCCAAAACATCCAGTTTCCTTTCCTCAAACATACTACCTATATCTTTTTCCTCATCTTAGTTACAACCACACACATTTATACAACCCAATCTGAGCCTTCGAGGAGGATGAACACTCCCCGCGTGACTCCTTCTTCTGTTTCCCCTTTTAGAAAGTTAAAATACAAGGAGGGGAGGGTTTCCAGCTCCCCGCTCCAGTCCCTTTAGTCGCGCCTTCTACGACACGTGAGGAATGCGTGGAAAGTATTCTTTCTCTCCTATCCCCAGGGATATATATATATATATATATATATATATATTTTTTTTTCATACTATTCGCCATTTCCCGCATTAGCGAGGTAGCGTTAAGAACAGAGGACTGGGCCTTTGAGGGAATATCATCACCTGGCCCCCTTCTCTGTTCCTTCTTTTGAAATAAAAAAAAAAAAAAAAAAGAAATGAGAGGGGAGGATTTCCAGCCCCCCGCTCCCTTCCCTTTTAGTCGCCTTCTACGACACGCAGGGAATACGTGGGAAGGATTCTTTCTCCCCTATCCCCTATATATATATATATATATATATATATATATATATATATATATATATATATATATATATCCCTGGGGATAGGGGAGAAAGAATACTTCCCACGTATTCCCTGCGTGTCGTAGAAGGCGACTAAAAGGGGAGGGAGCGGGGGGCTGGAAATCTTCCCCTCTCATTTTTTTTTTTCTTTTTAATTTTCCAAAACAAGGAACAGAGAAGGGGGCCAGGTGAGGATATTCCCTCCAAGGCCCAGTCCTCTGTTCTTAACGCTACCTCGCTAACGCGGGAAATGGCGAATAGTTTGAAAGAAAGAATATATATATATATCAATCTCTCCTTATTCATTCTACTCTTATGCCCACTCCATTTCCTTACACCTTCTTGAGCTTTGTCAACCACACTCCTTTAATAACCATACTTCTCTTTCGTACCCATTAATTACTTACTCGATCAAACAACCTCACACCACATGTCCTCAAAAATCTAATTTCCAAGATACTCTCACTGCTCCGTATATCTTTATCTATACCACATGCTTGGCATCCACACATTTTGAGAATACTTCACCCTCAAGCATATCCATTTTCTCCCTCCCAGTTAACGATCCTTCAATACATCCCTCACTGCTTCCAGAACCCACGCCTCCTCATCCACCCTATGACTCACTTTCGTTCCCATGGTTCCTTTCGCTACCATGTCCACTCCCAGGTATCTAGAACACCCCACGGTGTTTACCTTCCTTACGTTGGAGGCTCCAGACACAGACAAAAGTCCACATCAAGGAGAAAAAGAAGAGACAAGGGAAAGTATTTCCGGACAGTGGTGGTAGTGAAAAACCTGTCTTGTAAAATGTGCCAAGTCACAGTTATTGGGAAAGACATAAGAGGGTAGAGTGTTCCAAAGCCTCAAGGTGTAAGGAAAATGATAATCATCTAAATGGCCCACATCTGAGTTTTCAACGGGCACACAGTAACCATGTAACGGTCTGTACTGAATGGTCTACCTACAGAGATGAGCACACAAGCAGCAAACTCTCGGGAGCTAAAACCAAGGTCATGCCTATAGAAGAGGGACAGTAAACCGAAATTGCGGCGTAGGGCAAGCTGTCAACTTTTAAAGTTAGCCTGGGAGAGTTTGTAAGTCGGACCGCTTTCGCCTCAACTCTGTCAAGTAAGGATACAGAGCTAGAACCAGACGTCAGAGCAGTACTCCAGACAAGGACGCATCAATCCTTTGCCTAAACAGAGCAAAACTGTTCGGAAGACGAGAAATTTCGACATCTGAACAGGAGTTTCAGTTTCTTGGACGTAGACTTAGCTATTTCCATAATGTAAGGTTTCCAAAATAGTGAGGATATTACAGTAATACCGGAGGTAGATCAGCCAGAGAGGAAGCTAGATATGAAGGAGCAAAGTGAGGGAGGGGAACCAAAAGTAGGGGAGCTTTAGAGATGAGATCCCGATGACAAACGCTTTCAAAAACTTTGGATATATCAAGGACAACGACGTAAGATTCCCAAAAACATTTCAATGCGTATGGGAATACGAATTTATTTCATAATGTTACGGTATTCTTTAGGAGTCAAAGGGCACAAAATCAATAATTTTTATTTCTTTATTTCGGCTATTCCTTGGCTATTTTCCAGCCATTTGTCATGAAATTTGGGAAGATGTCCTTCATAAATCAGACATAATACTGGCAAGACATCTGTGACTTGACCATATCTAGTCATCTTTCAGAAGCGAAATGAAATGCTACAAACTAACATGTTTCTCAGCAGGTGTTATTTTGTGATGAATCTTCTGTACTGGAGCATTTTCCCTCTTTTATCAACATCTTTCTGTTGCTGAAGCCAAAATTCGAAAGAAGTCGAAGATCATTAGAAATGCACATTCTAGATTTTGGTTCAACTTTCTGTTGTATTTCAACAAATGCTTCTGCGACTCGGCTTAAAGATCCCCTTCTATGACTCCCACGTCCTCAGTCCTTAATCCATTCCTTACCTGATCTTGATGAACCTTGGCACAAAGGTAATCAAGGTGTATTAAGAGGAAGACACACTATATTCGTTTACGAATATTGGTCTCTCCCTGCTGTCTAATTTCCAAAAACAAATAAATGAGATGAAACTATTGGTAAGGTAATTAAAAAAGTTTGCTTGAAATTGTCGATTAAATAAGAAAATGACTTTGATTTATACTGCGTGTGTGCTGCCATTAATCATCATTTACGACACTGACCATTTTGGTTCGTCAATATCCAGTAATGTTTCGACTCGCTACCAGCAAAACACCATCAAGATTGGCAGAGACATTAAGATTAGCACTTCAACATGCTATGCTAGATATGATATCTTTTGATGTTATCAACATGCTATGCTAGATATGATATCTTTTGATGTTATCAATATGCTTATGCTAGATATGATATCTTTTGATGTTATTAATATGCTATGCTAGATATGATATCTTTTGATGTTATTAATATGCTATGCTAGATATGATATCTTTTGATATTATCAATATGCTATGTTAGATATGATATCTTTTGATGTTATCAATATGCTATGCTAGATATGATATCTTTTGATGTTATCAACATGCTTTGCTAGATATGATATCTTTTGATGTTATCAATATGCTATGTTAGATATGATATCTTTTGATGTTATCAATGTGCTATGCTAGATATGATATCTTTTGATGTTATCAATATCCTATGCTAGATATGATATCTTTTGATGTTATCAATGTGCTATGCTAGATATGATATCTTTTGATGTTATCAATATCCTATGCTAGATATGATCTTTCTTTCTTTCAAACTATTCGCCATTTCCCGCATTAGCGAGGTAGCGTTAAGAACAGAGGACTGGGCCTTTGAGGGAATACCCTCACCTGGCCCAATTCTCTGTTCCTTCTTTTGGAAAATTTAAAAAAACGAGAGGGGAGGATTTCCAGCCCCCCGCTCCCTCCCCTTTTAGTCGCCTTCTACGACACGCAGGGAATACGTGGGAAGTATTCTTTCTCCCCTATCCCCAGGGATAAATATGATATCCCCAGGGATAAATATGATAGATATGATATCTTTTGATATTATCAATGTGCTATGCTAGATATGATATCTTTTGATGTTATCAATATGCTATGCTAGATATGATATCTTTTGATATTATCAATGTGCTATGCTAGATATGATATCTTTTGATGTTATCAATGTGCTATGCTAGATATGATATCTTTTGATATTATCAATGTGCTATGCTAGATATGATATCTTTTGATGTTATCAATATGCTATGCTAGATATGATATCTTTTGATGTTATCAATATGCTATGCTAGATGTGATATCTTTGGATGTTATCAATGTGCTATGCTAGATATGATATCTTCTGATGCTGACAATCAAAATGCATAATCCTGCCAAGCGACAGGGTCAAACCTATAACTTGTGCTGTATATAGCAGACTCTCATGTGCGTGTTCAAATTTACGCAACAATAAAGCTGGTAAAATAGTCTCAAATGAACAAATCATCTATCTATGGAGGTGAGAACTGACGTGGGAAACGTGCATGAAGGACCAGCGTGACACTGTTGTGGACACGATCTAAGCAAAAGGCTGCACTACACGAGTACCTTCCCTCACTACCTCTGTCAACTCCTCAAATGACTACACTACATATCTATATGGATAACTGAGAGAAAGCTAGATAGGCCACATAGGAATGGACATCCATCTCAAAATTTTTCGAATGTGGCAGATGTTCTTATCAACACTAAAGCCACGCCATGATACCAGAAGATGGCCATTATGATTATTTGTGAAGCCTGGTGGCAACATCAGTAGCTAAACACATTCTCTTCACCATCCTATCATCTTCCTCTCCCTGGTCAAGGTCTCCCTCGTCATCACAACCCATATATTTCACTATCAGGGAAGGATTTATCCCTTACACATCTGCGTTCTCCTTCTCCACCTCATCCTGTCTGCCTCACTCTTGTAGTAGGCGCTCTGTCCATCTCATGCCTCCTTCCTCCCTCACCACAACTTATAATATTCACTCAGTTTCAAGTTAGCCTACTTACCTTACTCTCACCAGACATGCCTAGTCCAAACGTCCTCGCATTTTCTCTAACCACATTCCTCTTTATTTCTAGTACCTCCATACGATTCACTGAGTATCACACTATAAGTTTCTGCCTCTTCCCTCACCATGCCTTACGTATCTTGTTGTCTGCTCACCTGAGATCTTCCTGGACTTCAACTTGTATATCTCTGTGTCTTGAATCCCTGGTTTCCTCTGTCCTTCATTTCACTCTGCTTATCATACTATCATCAGCCCTAACATTCTTTGTGTCCTCTAAAGCTCACCTTTCCAGTCAAGAATCCCTCTCAACCACACCTAGTTATCATTCTTACGGGATTTGTTGTGCTCAGTCCATCATTCTGACTTGGTAATAAACAGTTTCACTAACTTTTATGCAATCTTTGGATATATTCCCATATCGGTATGTTTATCTATCTATCTATCTATATACATACATATATATATATATATATATATATATATATATATATATATATATATATATATATATATATATATATATGAAACCTATTTATACATTAGGATGTCTTTATACGCGTGAATATCCGAGATCTAGTTGACACTCGTCCATTTCATATTCAGTTTCTTTTTGTGTGAAGCAGTGCATGTATGAACGTGTGTAGAAACAAGCGGTTGAATGAAGGAAACTAACGAACCCAACCTGGTACATGTTGTGGCAATAAGTCTGAGTTATGCTTTAAGTTGCTCTTCCTCTTACATAGGAGAGCGTCAGTGTGACAAGTGAATTATAAAACAGCAGTCATCACTGAGCAACGGTAATATTGAAAGATGGAAGACAGCAACCGATCAATATGACAGTCAGTCGAGATGTTGCTCACTGCAGGGTACACTATAATCAATGGGAAACGGAAGGACATGACAGAAGAGAAAATATTCTGGCATCTCCTCGATCTGGAGACTTGCCTGTTAATACATGTCTTTCCCTTCAGTCCTGCAGTGCCTGTGTTTACATGGATTAATCATACCTTTTCTAGATAGCTTTCATCCTAGATAGCTTTCATTCTAGATAGCTTTCATTCTAGAATAATCAGTTTGTGGTCAGATTGCTTGAGCGATAGTTTATAATTCCTAAGTCGAATCAGAGCTCAGGTTTGTTAACACACAACACACCTGTCAGGGGTGATCACTAGCCATAGTATGTTGTGACATTAGTTATCTAGTGGCGAGACGTCTGGTCTCTGTTGTTATCGACTAGTTGGTTGGTGAACACTAGCTTCTGATGTCATTACCTGAATGATATATTCTGAACTTCCAGGGTCGTCTTTCAACAAGGTGAGGCTGCTGAGCCGTAGATCACTGGGTTATCATAAAGCTTGATCGTATCATATGAGTGTGGAGATCACAGGGTCGCGTGTCTCACTCAACGTCTCGTTAAAGAAAGAATTGCCTATTTGTCGAACGTAATTACATGTATGATCATTATACACTTCACAGTGATGGATTATTGTGATTTTCATATTCAGGAAAAGTTCATACTTTTCTTTCTTTCTTTACTTCTCATGAAAATATTTGTAAGATAACGAGCTACAAAATATATCGCAAAGGAAAACAAAAATGGTATGTTTGTGTATGTGTATGTGTGTAAGTATATGTGTGTGTGTGTGTGTGTTTGTGTCTGTAAGAGAATATTATGCATGATAACTAAATGGAAAATGAAGGAAGGAAAGGAAAGAAAAAGAAGAGAAACCAAGAATTTAAGAGTAAGAAAAACAATAAAAGGAAAACGTTAAAGCCTCGTACGGTGTCAAGAAGGAAATCTTGAACTGAAACAATCAAAATGTAAAGTAAGCAGTAGACAAGTACAGCAGTGGCGACGTGTGCTGCATGAAAGACAAGACATTACAGGTAGTGGCAATGTACATTGCATAACATTTGTAGACACGGAGCTAGTACACCGTGGTGAAGTGGTCAGCGTTGCTCACAGTGACGCATTCACGGGCCGCCAGGGGTCGAGCCCCGCAGAGGTTTGCATCCTGGTCACGGCAGTCGGTTCACAGTCAACCTCCCATCTGGGGATATATATATATTTATATATATATATATATATATATATATATATATATATATATATATATATATATATATATATAGCGTTAATGAGTAGGTCTTGATTACGGCATTCAGTTGCCCGTCCCGTCTAAGCTAAAAAAAATGAGTTGACTCAGATAGTTAGCAGGATCGGAGCCTTACAACCTTTTGCTAGGAGCCGTTACCCAGCAGTTCCCTGTTGCTCTCCCAAACATGTTATCTACGTCGCACGTCACGTCCTCAAATAGGTGACGTATTCATCTCAAACTCTCTCATTATCTCCCTTGTTGCGTACGTATAAACCTGCATTAAACCTTCGTTATATATATGTATAGATCACTGGTTACAGGTCTGCTCCTGTCTCTGGGTATGTGGAGTTGTACACGTATTGTGATGCACTAAAGATATTCAATCCAACATATCACGATAGTTGAAGCTAAAAGTTGAAGCATCTTCTTATTTCCATGATATGATGATAATTTCCTAGCTCTCTGCCGACAGTGATGGTCGTTTACTGGTACTGGGTTAGAGCACTGTGGGCTACCGTCCTACTGTCTACATCACATTATCATGAATGATGAATATTGGTATTAGAGATCAAATGGAAATGAAGACGAGAGTTTGAGGAATTTACAGATTTTTCACGTGATGACAATGCTTGCAGTTCAATCTTGTCCATGCATGGATTTTGGAACTAAGAAAGGAAAACCAGATAAACCAATACATGTGGATGAATGTAGTATATTCCCCTCCATATACAACTTACATATCTCTATAACAAGACTCTTGAAGACCAGTTAGAGTATGAAGCAATAACTGAGCAATGACCTATGTGCCAAGACTGTAACACTGGCGGAAATGTAATAAAAATATGGGCCACTCCACAGCCCTTACACTAAAGTATATGTCTAGTGACCTTTGACGTCTTTACAATGCTGATATACAACACTATCTGAAGTGCATACAACTACAGACATACTAAATAGAAGTGACTATACATGAGCACAAAATGTTAACCTGGCTTACTGAATGTTCACCAGACAATGACGGCTGGAAAGAAATATTTTATTTGGTAATCTTGACCCCTAAAGACCCTAAAGTGGTCAGTTCACAGCTTTGTCATCGATGGCAGATTCCATGAATGTCCGAAAAATGGCCATGAAAACAAAATTGTTGCTGGTGAACCTTGACCCTCCAGAGGATGGTCAAAAATGTTGAAATCATTAATTTTGAATATATATATATATATATATATATATATATATATATATATATATATATATATATATATATATATATATATATTATTATTGTACTTTGTCGCTGTCTCCCGCGTTTGCGAGGTAGCGCAAAGAAACAGACGAAAGAAATGGCCCAACCCCCCCCATACACATGTATATACATACGTCCACACACGCAAATATACATACCTACACAGCTTTCCATGGTTTACCCCAGACGCTTCACATGCCTTGATTCAATCCACTGACAGCACGTCAACCCCGGTATACCACATCGCTCCAATTCACTCTATTCCTTGCCCTCCTTTCACCCTCCTGCATGTTCAGGCCCCGATCACACAAAATCTTTTTCACTCCATCTTTCCACCTCCAATTTGGTCTCCCTCTTCTCCTTGTACCCTCCACCTCCGACACATATATCCTCTTGGTCAATCTTTCCTCACTCATCCTCTCCATGTGCCCAAACCACTTCAAAACACCCTCTTCTGCTCTCTCAACCACGCTCTTTTTATTTCCACACATCTCTCTTACCCTTACGTTACTCACTCGATCAAACCACCTCACACCACACATTGTCCTCAAACATCTCATTTCCAGCACATCCATCCTCCTGCGCACAACTCTATCCATAGCCCACGCCTCGCAACCATACAACATTGTTGGAACCACTATTCCTTCAAACATACCCATTTTTGCTTTCCGAGATAATGTTCTCGACTTCCACACATTCTTCAAGGCCCCCAGAATTTTCGCCCCCTCCCCCACCCTATGATCCACTTCCGCTTCCATGGTTCCATCCGCTGCCAGATCCACTCCCAGATATCTAAAACACTTCACTTCCTCCAGTTTTTCTCCATTCAAACTCACCTCCCAATTGACTTGACCCTCAACCCTACTGTACCTAATAACCTTGCTCTTATTCACATTTACTCTTAACTTTCTTCTTCCACACACTTTACCAAACTCAGTCACCAGCTTCTGCAGTTTCTCACATGAATCAGTCACCAGCGCTGTATCATCAGCGAACAACAACTGACTCACTTCCCAAGCTCTCTCATCCCCAACAGACTTCATACTTGCCCCTCTTTCCAAAACTCTTGCATTTACCTCCCTAACAACCCCATCCATAAACAAATTAAACAACCATGGAGACATCACACACCCCTGCCGCAAACCTACATTCACTGAGAACCAATCACTTTCCTCTCTTCCTACACGTACACATGCCTTACATCCTCGATAAAAACTTTTCACTGCTTCTAACAACTTTCCTCCCACACCATATATTCTTAATACCTTCCACAGAGCATCTCTATCAACTCTTATCATATGCCTTCTCCAGATCTATAAATGCTACATACAAATCCATTTGCTTTTCTAGGTATTTCTCACATACATTCTTCAAAGCAAACACCTGATCCACACATCCTCTACCACTTCTGAAACCACACTGCTCTTCCCCAATCTGATGCTCTGTACATGCCTTCACCCTCTCAATCAATACCCTCCCATATAATTTACCAGGAATACTCAACAAACTTATACCTCTGTAATTTGAGCACTCACTCTTATCCCCTTTGCCTTTGTACAATGGCACTATGCACGCATTCCGCCAATCCTCAGGCACCTCACCATGAGTCATACAGACATTAAATAACCTTACCAACCAGTCAACAATACAGTCACCCCCTTTTTTAATAAATTCCACTGCAATACCATCCAAACCTGCTGCCTTGCCGGCTTTCATCTTCCGCAAAGCTTTCACTACCTCTTCTTTGTTTACCAAATCATTTTCCCTAACCCTCTCACTTTGCACACCACCTCGACCAAAACACCCTATATCTGCCACTCTATCATCAAACACATTCAACAAACCTTCAAAATACTCACTCCATCTCCTTCTCACATCACCACTACTTGTTATCACCTCCCCATTTGCGCCCTTCACTGAAGTTCCCATTTGCTCCCTTGTCTTACGCACTTTATTTACCTCCTTCCAGAACATCATTTTATTCTCCCTAAAATTTAATGATACTCTCTCACCCCAACTCTCATTTGCCCTTTTTTTCACCTCTTGCACCTTTCTCTTGACCTCCTGTCTCTTTCTTTTATACATCTCCCACTCAATTGCATTTTTTCCCTGCAAAAATCGTCCAAATGCCTCTCTCTTCTCTTTCACTAATACTCTTACTTCTTCATCCCACCACTCACTACCCTTTCTAATCAACCCACCTCCCACTCTTCTCATGCCACAAGCATCTTTTGCGCAATCCATCACTGATTCCCTAAATACATCCCATTCCTCCCCCACTCCCCTTACTTCCATTGTTCTCACCTTTTTCCATTCTGTACTCAGTCTCTCCTGGTACTTCCTCACACAGGTCTCCTTCTCAAGCTCACTTACTCTCACCACCCTCTTCACCCCAATATATATATATATATATATATATATATATATATATATATATATATATATATATATATATATATATATATATATATATATTTCCTGAGGATAGGGGAGAAAGAATACTTCCCACATATTCCCTGCGTGTCGTAGACGACGACTAAAAGTGGAGGGAGCAGGGGGCTGGAAATCCTATATATATATATATATATATATATATATATATATATATATATATATATATATATAGATATACATATATATATATATATGTATATATATATATATATATATATATATATATATATATATATATATATATATATATATATATATATATATATATATATATATTATCCCTGGGGATAGGGGATTAAGAATACTTCCCACGTATTCCCTGCGTGTCGTAGAAGGCGACTAAAAGGGGAGGGAGCGGGGGGCTGGAAATCCTCCCCTCTCGTTTATTTTTTTTTTAATTTTCCAAAAGAAGGAACAGAGGGGGCCAGGTGAGGATATTCCAAAAAAGGCCCAGTCCTCTGTTCTTAACGCTACCTCGCTAACGCGGGAAATGGCGAATAGTTTAAAAGAAAAGAAATATATATATATATATATATATATATATATATATATATATATATATATATATACATATACATATATATATATATATATATATATATATATATATATATATATATATATATATATATATTTCACTTATTTATTATACTTAGTCGCTGTCTCCCGCGTTAGCGAGGTAGCGTAAGGAAACAGACGAAATAATGGCCCAACCCTCCCACATACACATGTATATACATAAACGCTAAACACACGCACATATACATACCTATACATTTCAACGTATAAATACATATACACACACAGACACATATACATATATATACACATGTACACATCCATACTTTGCTGGCTTCATCCATTCTCATCACCACCCCTCCACACATGAAAATGGCTCTCCACCCTTCTCCCGCGCACGCTCGAGGCAGCGCCAGGAAAAGACAACAAAGGCCACATTCACTTACACTCAGTGTATATATACATATCTTTGTACCAAATATCATGAAGATCTGTTGAAAAATAATGGTCAAATAACTGCTATACAAAGAAAATTGTGTCTTTATATTTTCATCCCTCATGACCAGCAGAGATAACCCAGATCACAGATTTGTACCGTGCATTGTATGAGGCTTGTCAGAGCGTAGCTGTATGTAGTGTGCCATCTTGGTAGATTGAGGCCGTAAGGAACAGCAGTGCAAGGTAGACATACGTTCTTTTAGGCGTTTGACGCTTGATCTATATAATGCTTTACAAGACTTAGGAAAGATACAATAGTATGAGAGCACGGAGCTAAACAAGTGCCGAGCCAATCCTTGACTGTTGGAAAGAAGAAATCAGCAACAGCAGCATGTCTTCATCCACATGGAGAGAGACATAATCAAACTTTGCAGTAATAACTTAGCTTAAGGATAGATCATTTTACTTAATCTCTTCTTCTTCTTATCTCCTTTTTCCTTTTAAGTTAAAGACAGAATTTCAGTCCTCTTTCTAGATAGATCTTCAGTGACGTCGATAACCAGAACTGTCCGGCCTCAAGTGTTCATCCTACACCAAACAAAACCTGATGGTCTGCCCACGGTCGCGTCTGGGACCAGTCTGGAGGATCGTGTCTGATATTCATGTAAATCATCAGGGAGTAATTCTGAGCTAATAGGCTCAGCATAGATAGCTACAAGGTGTACTGGGTGTTTTGTCTTGATGCTTATGAAGGTAAGTAACAGCCGTAAAATAGATTCCAGATACTCCCAGTAGAAGCACTAGCAGTTAGAGCAATAACTGCCCAGGAAGGCGATTAAATGTATTGAAAATCCTTTATAATGTGATGTAAATAGGATACACATTGAAGAACTTCCTCGCTTACTTTACGAAACCACAATTTCTTGCCATGGCTCCTATGTCATGTGTTTGCATTCTTTTGTATTCTTCTTCAGGAGCATTGCAAACATTTTCATATCTCCTGAAACATTTACCACTGACCTCTGTTTAAGAGACGTTAGTCGTCAGGAATGCCTGGCTTTGATTAATGGCCATCGACTACCTACAGACGTTGAGCCAGAATCTGTACCAAACATCAAACCTACAATGTAATGTCCACATCCAGGTGGCTCGGAGATAGAGCCTCGAACGTTACCCTTCACCGTTAACAGGAGGGACGGGTTCTAAGTGAAGTCTTTGGAAGAGTGTCAGCGGGGGACTTCTATTAGCTCCATTGACAAAAATAGCTAATAAAGAAACAAGATTATCGAGCTCAACTGAGGTATGCTGTCGCTCATGTGTGATCTGCTTTGCTTATCTGAGCTTTTGGCCTGTCGACTGCCAGGGTTGGTAACGTCAGGTTATAACCACCAGTCGACAATTGCGAACACTTTCCTCGGCTGTTCAAGATGATTCTAAGGTCATAACAGCTCTCAATGGCCTTGGGAATTATCTACAAAACGCCAGAGGATATACATGTTGCCACTGCCGAAGTGATGACGGAAGATATAACAATCTTATTTCCTTCAGTCTTTAGTGATTATATCTTGTGTTCATAACTGTGAAGTTAAAGAGAAAACGGTAAATGAAATAATTTAGCTCTTTGACCTACGGCCGAGTGGCGACTAAGAGTATAAAAGAGTTTAGCATTGCAAATTAGAATGATTATAATTGTAAATGAATGTTATAATCACCCATTTATACAGTTTTTTTCTCGACGTGTTAGTCATCGTATAAACGTAATGATTTTACCACAGAGAGACGACATTTTGTGTATCCATGTGTGTATGGGCAGGTTTTTATATCTGCGTCTTCTTGTTTTCCGCTGGTATCTTTAGCTTGACTATATTGCACACCAAGGCACTAGCGCTCCCTCGCAAACGCGGGAGACAGCGGCAAAAAAAAAAAAAAAGAAATATATATATATATATATATATATATATATATATATATATATATATATATATATATATATATATATATATATATATATATATATATATATATTTATCCCTGGGGATAGGGGAGAAAGAATACTTCTCACGTATTCCCTGCGTGTCGTAGAAGGCGACTAAAAGGGAAGAGAGCGGGGGGCTGGAAATCCTCCCCTCTCGTTTTTTTTTTTTTTATTTTCCAAAAGAAGGAACGGAGAAGGGGGCCAGGTGAGGATATTCCCTCTAAGTCCCACTCCTCTGTTTTTAACGCTACCTCGCTAATGCTGGAAATGAAGAATTTGTATAGGTGAAAGGCGTGCAAGGAATAGAGTAAATTGGAACGATGTGGTATACCGGGGTCGACGTGCTGTCAATGGACTGAACTATGGCATTTGAAGCGTCTCGGGTAAATCATGCAAAGGTCTGTGGTGCCTGGAAGTGGATAGGGAGGTGTGGTTTCAGTGCATTACACATGACAGCTAAAGACTGAGTGTGAACAATGTGGCCTTTTTTTGTCTGTCGTGCTAAATTGTAATTTCAATCTATGTTCCTTTGGGCATTACGTATTTGCAGTCCAGAGTTTATTGATGAGTTTGAGAAGATATTTTCTATTAAATCTAGGTTAAAGTACTTTAGATCTTTTATTGATAAATACCTTAAGCTAGCAAAGAATTGATTGTATGGAGTTGAACCCAAACCTCCCATTGACAACAAGAATCTTTTAGTTCTCCCCTTTGATAACAATTTTACTTTACTTCCCATGTTGCTTAAATCCTTTAATGTAAATGTTGCCTTCAGCAACAATAATACTGTAAAGAATATCTTAATCAGGAACTCATGGAGAGGATGAGTGAGGAAAGGTTGACAAAGACGATATATGTGTCAGAGGTGGAGGGAACGAGGAGAAGAGGGAGACAATATTGGAGGTGGAAGGTTGGAGTAAAAAAGATTTTGAGCGATCGGAGCCTGACCTAACAGGAGGGTGAGAGGCGTGCAAGGAATAGAGTGAATTGGAACTACGTGGTATACCGGGGTCGACTTGCTGTCAATGGATTGAACCAGGGCATGTGAAGCATCTGGGGTAAACCATGGAAAGTTTTGTGGGGCCTGCATGAGGAAAGGGAGCTGTGATTTCGGTGCATTACACATGACAGCTAGAGACTGAGTGTGAACGAATGTGGCCTTTGTTGTCTTCTCTAGCGCTACCTCGCGCGCACGCAGGAGGAGGGGGGGGGAGGTGCTGTTTGATTGTGTGGCGGGAGTGGCGACGAGAATGGATGAAGGCAGCAAGTATGAATATGTACATGTGTATATATGTATATGCCTGTGTATGTATATGTAAGTATACGTTCAAATGTATAGGTACGTATATGTGCGTGTGTGGGCGTTTATGTGTATGCATGTGTATGAGTTGGGCCATTCTTTCGTCTGTTTCCTTGCGCTACCTCGCTAACGCGGGAGACAGCGACTAAGTATGATGAGATAAAAATAAATTAATATATATATATATATATATATATATATATATATATATATATATATATATATATATATATATATATATATACATATATATGAGTAATGCATTATGACCAGTATGTGGATTGGCATAATGAAAATTTAAAAACGCAGTTGAGAGCGCTTTAGCTTATTTTTCTAACGTTGTGGCTTTTGCATAAGCCTTATTTAATGATAATGAGGAAATGACAAAAACACAATATCATATATCCCGCAGAGCACTCCCTCACCTCACTGGACGCCACACAGTGTTTCTACCCGGTTATCTGCATCCCTTCAAAGTATTCAGCTTTTTCATCCCCGTATTCTGTTACGTCTATTTTTGTTACCATTCTATCTCTACGTATAAAGCCTCTACGATGCACCTATGAGCCACTTTGAATGTTTCTCGTAGTTGTTTGCTCAGTCTTGTATTCGTAACTTCAACCCTTGCCACATGGTTACGTGACCCTACCTCTGTACCTAGACAACATACGCATTCAGCATCTGATGATGACGTATATCAGCTTTATGTTTATAGACTTTCTTGGCCATACCTTCACCAGTTCCCCCACAGTTCGATCATTCAGTACAAGGTATATCGTATACCACACTATTATCGTTGATATTTCTCAGACTTTGTTTTCAACGTATTTCCATGGTAGACCAAGTGGCAAAGTTATTCCCGTCTTGTGCGAGCATCTATTCATATCTGAGAACTTTCTTAAATTTGGAGACCGTAATTTACCAAACGTTTTCCACGATGTTGCTTTCAAGATTCCCTCTGTGTTTTTCTATTATGCAGCTCATGCTGTTATTACAACTCACAGTTTTACTTTCATATCATAAATATATGATGTTGTTTATGTAAAGGTTAATCATACATCCAGTGAGTGCTACATAAGACGACTGATTGAGTTATAGATAGATTAATTGCTAATTTAGACAGTATTTCTGAAAAGTTTTCAGTTAGAGAAATAAAATATGCTATTCAGTTAATACTATATATACATTTAACCTGAAACATTGATGATGTGATTATGATGAGCAAATCAAATGTTTCGTACATGTGATACATAATGCAACAAATTTTTGCAGTGTACTTATTGTAAATACAAATGTAACAGTTTGAGAATTAGAAGAAAGTTTCTTATTCGAAATTATGAAAATTAGTCTCCATGACAGATCTTCCTTCCGGATTGCCAGGACTGAATAGAGCTTGATCAACCTGAGGCACAACGATGTTGTGGATCGTCTTTGGAAACCAAATCATGAAATGGAACATTACGCTAAATACAGCCATTATCTATGAACCAGCAAACATCTCAGTACATTCGTCTTGTTCATACTACAAAGATTCTTCTGATGATGTGAAGAATCTGAACATATCTAACAACTGCTCAGGTGTTGCTTCAACAATAACTGGTGTCTTGACACAACTTTGACTGCATGACGCCTCCACAAGAGTGGGTGGATCACGGATATGTGTCAGCAGGTTTGGCTGACGAGGGAAACCACTGTCAACCGACACATCAATAACTTAAAAAAAAGGATGTTATGAAAGTTGGGTGTTGAATCTTCCTACTAACATTCCTTATCCATCTTAAATAGTAGCTGTCTGATCAGACCAGAGGCTGCCTATCTGGAAAACGGAATATTTAAGAGCATTTAAGACAGTATTCTGTGTTTGTCCCGTCTCTCTGCCTGTTCGAAGATGTTAATAATTTCTTTAGCGAAAAGTGCGATCAATTGCTGTCGTTTGCAAGAAAATCTTATGGCATGGTTGATGAAAATGAGGCCACAGATTTAATCTTTACAAATACTATATACAGCAAGCTAGCGCTGCAATCTAACAGCAGAAGATACAAAGAGACTTGTAATCCACTTTCACAATTAATACCAATTCTACATACATCAATGCCTGTAATAATTAGATTCATTATCAACCCTTATTCCTAACCCTTCAACAGTTTTTCGTGTAGACCTGTTTCCTGATGTTATTCTAATATATGTGAAAAAACTCGAGAAAACATGCTTGAATGTATATCCATATGAGAACTTTTATATTCATGTATTTTTTCCCAAATACAGTACCTTATATAATTTTTTAGAATCAGGTCACTCTTCATATCTAAACAGTTTCATAGGATTTGGGGTTTTATGCCACATCAGAGGCACTACAACACAACGCCATTTCCTGGCTGTAGATAGAAGTTAAGGATCGGTTTAGGTCATAATATGAGACACCATCACGGCTACAGTACGCAACTGGTGTTGGAAGAGAAACAGATAATCTGATTTTCCACACACTGCGAAAGAAGATTAGCTGTCTGCAGGTGTGTGTGTGTGTGTGTGTGTGTGTGTGTGTGTAACGAAGTACCTGAATGTAGGTTAGGTGTCATATCACTGACCCGAGACAAAAACCTTTACCAAACCATCCGGCAAATGTCTAGCAATTATGCCGCTTATACCTAGCGACACTAAAATGTTAAGTCAATAGGTTAAAGTTAACATGAATGTTAAGTCTGTCGCTAGAATTACTGAAATCCAGGATGAACGAGTCATGGGTGGGCCTGTGGCATTTGTGCGATATTTATGATTACTTTCTCGCTGTTATACACAAACTCTAAGTTTCCGGACAAATTTTTAAATGTTAATGTGCAAGTGTTTATCTATCACGGAAGCTTGAGCAGGCCTACACGAGTTCTAATACATTTGGAGATATGCTCATCCTGTCAAATTATCTTATGTTTAGATTAACCTAATCTGTGGCATTATGGCAGCAATAAAAGCTTTTCTTGAGATTGCATCAGTGATACTATTACCCAGGCTTCCCTGGCCTCTGATATCACACCACTTCGTTAGGTTTAATGACTCTAAACCCCAGTTTCTGCTTATCTCTTTCTATAATGCCTCCCGACCTTCTTACGTATTTTCCTGGATCTGTAATTCCACCATCCACACGATGAAGGTTCCAGGCATCACTAGCATCTATCCTGGTGTGGAAACTCCACGTTACACAAACAGTCAAGTCTGACTGGGAGACACGAGGGGTCGTGTTCGCGCGCCGTAACTTTATTTTCTTCTGAATAGTTGTTCTGTTGACGCAAGGGGTTCATCCTTGGCTATATAGAGTACTTCTCACACACCTTGCCAGGTTCTAGCACTCTATACTCATTAAACAGAGTCTGGTACAGATAATTCCAACCCACCAACTCTCCTAGTTCGACCTAAGATCTTAACTCACTTGTCCTGCGTCACTGTGTGTTCGTTCACTTTACGTTGTCTATAGATATTTCTTCGGTGTCTGCTCCCTAGTTTGCCCACACCGTCAGGCAGACCACAATATGCACAACGAGCTACTGCGACACCTGATGATTGTGTATCCCTTAAGAACTCAAGGTTGGGCCGTTGTGACATCTGATTCCTTCTCAACAACTCGAGGCTTTGGAACTCTTTACCCCTCACATCTTTCCCAGGAACGACGACCTCACCACCTCCTGGAAATTTCTAAAAAAAAAAAAAAAAAAAGAAAAAACATTTTTCTCGTTTTAACCCTTCTGATATTTCAGTTAAGATGTAGCCTAGATAAGGACTTTTGGCCGTGATTGGAACCTTTATCATTAAGAATAAGACTAAATAACCCCACTTACATAGTTTCATAGCGGTTTATCATCTCTTGTCGTAAAAAAGGTAAAAACCTTTTGCCAAGTGATCATTACACTGCCAAAGAGTTCGAAGGATTATTCAATTTTCATTTTTAGTGTATTGCTCAGCCGTCAGTTAGTACAGTGAGCACAGTCTGTATAGTGTACCTGGCTAATGTGTTGCCTACAACCTGCTCAAGCAGCGTTTACACATGAATCCCTCGTGTAAATCATTATGGTAAATGTATACATGAGACAACAGAAATCACTACAAATACATCGCTAAAGATGATAATTCATGAGAAATAGTGAATGACCTCTGTAAATGCGTGGTACCTAGGTATGTCGACGTGGACAACAGTTGTATAAACGCACGCCATCTGCGTTTGTTTACGTGTATTACCATTGAAAACGCGGCTAGATGGGTTCTAAAACGAAGCATGGAGAACGTCGGCGACACAAGTGTACACACACACACTATAACACCAGCTTTCTAACATAGCAGGAAGGACGCCGAGATGCACAGGAAGTCTGTGTGGGAGCTCTGCTCTCCGTCACTGACTGAGCTCCAGGTTTCTGTCATATTTAACTTAAACAGTTTAGCATGAGAATGAAATGTACCTGTTCATTGTTGTTATGAATATCATAATGTTCAACACACAAAGCCTTATGAAGAAGATTCTACAAGTTCAACATTTTTGAACATCAATTACTAATTCAAGTAAAGGCGACACTGGAAAGGATAACATCAGATCTCAGGGTTACGTTAGAGTTATACTACTGAATGTCCACCTCTAGCAACAGCAGTGGCCGATGGTCCTCAGAATATCCTGGATAATGACAATGATCTCTGCTCAGGGAAGACATTCTGCCCACATTCTTTATAAGTCAGGGACAAAATCCTCAAAAATACAATCCATAATGATTGTTACTAGCGTCTTGTGGAGGTACAGACCAAGCTACGTTACCATTTCTGGAGGTTGTGGGACGGAGAGTGGAGGGACGAGGCAGATGTTGTGATGCCTCATGGATACAACTTCCTACTGCTAGCTTCCCTTGCCTTGAGTGTGTGTGTGGAGGGGATACTGGTCCTGTAGTAGAGCTACGTACGTCAGCATGATACACAGCTACACATCTGTAGTCTGGCTACATAGGTCAACAGTGAAATGCGGATGGTGATCCACCTCCAATCTGGCCACACCTGAAATGCCTGAGGTCGATGATGCTCCTGCAATATGACTACATACTTCAGCTTGACATGAAGACAATGCTGCTCCTATATTACAACCAATTTGTAATCATGACATGTAGACAATAGGATTCTTACAGGTGGCGCAACACCAACATTACCGACATCCACTTGGGTATGAAATGCAGCGATGCTGCCCTTGTGATGTAGCTATACGGAGGAGTGGTTAGCGGGCACATAGGCTCCCGAGGATACGACGTAGTAAACTAGCAGCATCTTATAATCAATCTCCTATTGTTATGGAGTAGACAGAGCAGTCGATAGGTATGTATCTCTATGTTACTGTGGAGCACACAGAGGAAGATGGAAGTACATAGTCCCACGGTGCTATATAGTAGACAGAGCTGGTGTGGCTAGTACACAGCCTCTCCATGTTGTGGCAACAGAGCAGACTGCATGTACTACATCGCGATGTAACCAGAGGAGACAACAGGTATACAGTCTGCCGTTGCTATGGAGCAGACAGCCTAGACCGCGGATACATGCTTCAAAGACCATTTTGTCAAAACATGAGAGGGTAAGCCGTCTTGTCCCTAGTGAACTACGTCATACAGCCGGGACCGCTAGAACGTGAAGCAGACGCCTTGTTTCTATAACTATTACAGGGAAAAACATCACGTGAGCCAGAGGATGCATTACGGGGTCCAAGATGGATATGTAGGAAAAACGAGAGCCAAGTAATTTCTTTCAACTAAAAAGATTTTTACAGCATCACCAGAAAGGAAACGCGAAGGAAAGGTAGTACGATAGAAGTTGTCAGTGATCCTGCTGGCGAAGGCCAAGAAAGATCTGTCAGTGGACTGAAAGGAGAGGTGGCCGCACTACCTTTGAGAAAACGTAGGCATCGCCTTGCAGATGATATACGTGCAATGATTTCAGACTGAAATGAAACCTGAATGTGGGTCGGAGGAACGAGAGATTTCCTGGTCCGATAAACCAAGTTCTCTGCCCGAATGGCCTTAGAACTGGAGTGGTTGATCCACGAACTGGTAGAAAAGATAGCTCTAGAGGAAGGCGGGATATATATCTCCATTCCTGCAAACGTGCTCAGCAGAGATGGAAGAATCACCAGAGAAAAGGCAATAATCTTCGCAACGAAAGTTGAATATAAATAATCAGGTTGGTATAATCACCGTTATCAATGTGTTAACACAGAGGTTCACTAGGGGCTGCCAGAGGTGGAGATGTGGTTATCAAAGAGACATTCACAGCACTGGGGTCAGATGAGCAAGAGGTGAGAAACATCCAGACTGCTGAGAGAAGGGTCGAAATGAGTTAGTGCTTTCATAAGTGGTATAATGTCACGCATAAACACAAGAGCAAATCAAGAATATCTATGACGTAAAGCTGCTGTAGACGATGCATGAAATGTAATTCCTGCAAAAAGAATTAAGCAGCTAGAAGCATTAGCAGAACGGAACATCTCGTCTCCACGCTGCTCCTGAGTGAGCGCTGGTCAGACCGTGTGCTGAGCCGGGTGTGTGAGCGCCTGTTACGTGTCCGTTATGACATGTTGACAAGTCGGAGGTGGCTTATTGCTCACCATAACAGATCGTCAGACACACCCGTGTCAGCCACAATGATTTCACTCATCGCTCATACGTCGTGGTCAAGTGGAGTGGTTAAGATGACCATCCAACATCTCAGTTATGATCAAGCTTTGAGGCACACCATCACCCAAGCATCGCCAACCATCATAACATTGATCAACACATTTAAGGTCACATCCCCACCAACCGTGTTATCCCTATCGTCCCAGCCTTGTTGCTGTGATCAATACCTGAATATTGACTTCCTCATACTAGGTCAGGTGAGCAGGGGGTATATGTTTAATGCCAGTGAAGCCGCCCTCCACATCCGCCACCTGCTCTCCTTCACCAGTGTTACCAAAAACATATGAGCAATAGACTTAATTTTCCCAAGGTAACACAACTCTTTCCATGGGTCATACCAACGCTGCACAACACTGATAGTGTTCCTCCCATACAACAAAGTGCACCTTTCTTTTTACGTGCAGACGGGACAATGAGCAGACCTTGGATTAAAGCAGAGAGAGAGAGAGAGAGAGAGAGAGAGAGAGAGAGAGAGAGAGAGAGAGAGAGAGAGTTTTATCACAGAATCCAGCGTCTAACCTGTCGTAGGAGCACAAATAAAAGTGTATCTTTCCTCACTTTTTCTCAACACCTGAACGTGTTTATATGTCGCTCATTATGAGGTACGTCTTAAGTCATGTTCATCTTAAGTACACAGCCCAGCCGGGGTACGGAGAGGGGAGCAGATCTTGATGCCTATTTTCCTAAAACATTTCATGAGTTGTAAAGATAATTTGAAATCTAATGAGAATTCAGTTCAAAATCATCCAATGTTTTTCCGTAATTTTCGTTTTCTACAATTTTATTGTCACGCGTTTATTTGCAGTTTAAATACTTTTAACAATTTTGTAATGTTACGTCACCAAAAGTAACAACTGTGCTACATTTGAATATTATCATGATAAAGAGAATACAAAGAACATAACCATGTGCATAATTTATGTCCAATATCTAATTCTTAGTAGTTATTTTTCTTCTTGCATGAATTCGTTATTCAATTTCTAATCACTTCGTCAGATAACATCACATATCAGATTATCATCAAATCGCATGATGATATTAGAGATAACATGTTTATTCTTTTCAAACCTTACGTTTTCTGTTAACTTTCAACTACAAGCTGGCAACAGATGTCATCTGGTGGGGACAAGCCTTTCCAGACCCGAGAGGTCGTGTTGTAGTGTGCAGGTGGGGTGAGGGATGACCTGAGAGGTCGTGTTGTAGTGTGCAAGTGGGTTGAGGGACGACCTGAGAGGTCGTGTTGCAGTGTGCAGGTGGGGTGAGGGATGACCTGAGAGGTCGTGTTGTAGTGTGCAGGTGGGTTGAGGGACGACCTGAGAGGTCGTGTTGCAGTGTGCAGGTGGGTTGAGGGACGACCTGAGAGGTCGTGTTGCAGTGTGCAGGTGGGGTGAGGGATGACCTGAGAGGTCGTGTTGTAGTGTGCAGGTGGGTTGAGGGACGACCTGAGAGGTCGTGCTGCAGTGTGCAGGTGGGTTGAGGGACGACCTGAGAGGTCGTGTTGCAGTGTGCAGGTGGGTTGAGGGACGACCTGAGTTACTAGTGTTGATGCTGGAGTCTCACACCAACACATCTCGACTGTCTCCCAGGAATAATGTGTTACTATGGTTCTACCATATTTTCATGACCTTATATCTTGTTTCCTTATTTCTATATTGCTTTTCTTGAGCCAGGGGAGGCTAAACATTTAAGCACGTGGGTTATTTCTAAATATCTTAATCCTATGGCGGGCCATAATGTGTGTGTGTGTGTGTGTGTGTGTGTGTGTGTGTGTGTGTGTGTGTGTGTGTGTGTGTGTGTGCGTGCGTGTCTTACGTCCTAGTCTACCAGAGAGAGTAGATATAATCCTCAGTGTACGAGAAATTATCTTTGGGTACGTTTGTGGCGACACATACCAATTGTAATATTCAAGTAAATTCACGTCTCTAAATGTGTTTCTAAGCTCACTGTTGCACTGCAAATCTGTCAGTTCCATTATAACTTTTCAGAAGCTGTGTCGACATTAACAGCAAATGGGGAGGCAAATACTTGTGTATCGTCCTATTTCGAGAGCATGTAGGACCGTGGCAAACCTTGATTCATAATCTTTCCAAAACATGTGCGTCATCTGCATACTTACTTATACCATACATGCTAGTGGCACGTGCAGCAAGCTTTGTTAAGCCTACTTCATTGTGCAGTTTTTTGATAACCGATTATCCCTTCAACATGACTTATTTCTGAATCCTCTGATGTGATCAAGATTGTCAATAAGCTGACCTTTTCTTTCAAACAATGGTTGGTTCATTAACATGTGCGTGAGCGATTAAATGTATCAAAAAGTTCAGTACTAAAGCCAATTATTGCTGGACAGTTCACGTACCGGCTTTCCTGGCATACCCAAGAACATTCATCAAGAATGTCATAAAATCTTCGTCCTTTTCCTTTGCGTAGCCATCGCATTTGGCAATGACATGTGACGTCATGGTATTCTGGACCAAAATCACTTACAAATGGAGCACTGCGTCCCTATCTGGGGTGGTTCTCTATCTGTATCCATACTTGTCAAGAGTCGAAACCGGTCTGACTTATAAATTCTCCCAGGCTATCTTCATAACTTGACCCTCTCACCCTTCGCTGCAATGTTAAATCACTTTCCCTCTTCTATAGGTATTAATTTGGTTTTTGCTCCCGAGAACTGGCTGCTTGTGTGCCCCCACCACTAGGTAGACTGTGCAATGCTCGGCAAGCTGCTGCGTCACGTGTTTTCTGTTTGGCCGTTGGCAACTCAGTTGTGGTCTGTTTTCATAACTTTCTTTCCCTATGCGTCGAAGCTTTGGAACTACCTTCTCATGTATTTTCCATTAACTATGACCTGGTCCATTTAAAAGACAGGGTTTTCACTTCCTCTGAAATTTGTGAATACTTTTCCCTGTCTCTTCCTTTTCCTTTTCAGGATCCTCTCTATGTTTCAGTTAAGGCCTGGCCTTGATGTGGACTTTCGTCTGTGACTGGAATGTTCAACGTAAAAAATATTCTGTAAACAATCCCTGGTGAAGAGCCAGCGCGCTACTACAGTTGACAGTAGAAGTAACAGGTGGCGTTACATGATTGTAATACAGTTGACGGTAGAAGTAACAGGTGGCGTTACATGATTGTAATACAGTTGACGGTAGAAGTAACAGGTGGCGTTACATGATTCACATGGACTCGTCTGAGGCACAAGTTTTCGTGGTCCATAATGTTGTGCATAACAACAACACTCAGAGTTACACCCGTCTTTACCTCGTCCACATACAAGTCTCGCAGCGGAAGCCTTACTCAACCAGCCATGGCTGCAGCTCCAGCTGTTGTTACACCAGCCATGGCTGCAGCTCCAGCTGTTGTTACACCAGCCATGGCTGCAGCTCCAGCTGTTGTTACACCAGCCATGGCTGCAGCTCTAGCTGTTGTTACACCAGCCATGGCTGCAGCTCCAGCTGTTGTTACACCAGCCATGGCTGCAGCTCCAGCTGTTGTTACACCAGCCATAGCTGCAGCTCCAGCTGTTGTTACACCAGCCATAGCTGCAGCTCCAGCTGTTGTTACATCAGCCATGGCTGCAGCTCCAGCTGTTGTTACACCAGCCATGACTGCAGCTCCAGCTGTTGTTACATCAGCCATGGCTGCAGCTCCAGCTGTTGTTACACCAGCCATGGCTGCAGCTCCAGCTGTTGTTACACCAGCCATGGCTGCAGCTCCAGCTGTTGTTACACCAGCCATGGCTGCAGCTCCAGCTGTTGTTACACCAGCCATGGCTGCAGCTCCAGCTGTTGTTACACCAGCCATAGCTGCAGCTCCAGCTGTTGTTACACCAGCCATGGCTGCAGCTCCAGCTGTTGTTACATCAGCCATGGCTGCAGCTCCAGCTGTTGTTACACCAGCCATAGCTGCAGCTCCAGCTGTTGTTACACCAGCCATGGCTGCAGCTCCAGCTGTTGTTACACCAGCCATAGCTGCAGCTCCAGCTGTTGTTACACCAGCCAGTTGTTCTAACTTTATGTTGTGTTTTGAAGAACAATCCATCACTTCACTGAACACATAATCACCCTACACTACTGTAGTGGTATCTTCCACGCTATATAAATGTAACACTTCGTCAGTCTCAGGTTGTGCCACGTAACAAAAATCGTAAGTTGAGCAGTATGACCGACGTCCGTCGTAGATTCATCCATACATACAGAATGAGGATCAAATATATTCACTGTGTCCGGTCACTGTGTGTTCCTTTATGTTGTCTGCCATGTCATCAATCCTTCGAGTACCTGGTAGCCGTGAGAGACTAATGTTGGTATATAACTATTTCTATTCAGGACACAATTTTCTGCTGCAGTTACAAGACACTTTTACAAACTGCCTGACTGTATATGGATCGAGGCGTTTGGCAGTTACTTCGCTGACAACGTAACTTATTTTTGTACCAACTTCAACGTCGGTTGGCATTGTCTTTGGTGAATAATTCTTTTTGTCCATTGTACCTTTGCATCAACAAAGCTACATTGTCTGTTCGTAGGTGTCCTTTAATTACATATCTATCAGCATAGTTTGATGTATATTGACGGCGACTATTATATTCTTTTATCATGAGACACATTCTGGACATATCAGGCATGTTGGTCTGGGTTTCAAACTCACGAAAAAGTATTTTTCAGTCCAATCATTGTAATTTTGCACTCACTATCAACCTTCTTTTCCAATGTAATAGACTGCACCACGCTGTGTCTAGAAATTAGTGTCATCGCTATGATAATATAACAACCGATGCACTATATAAGAATAACAACACACAACCACTTACTTGTGTTGTTCATGTGTAACTGACGCAGGACCAACAGTGTGGCAGAATCAGATCCAGTGGTGAGTGCTGAGTGTGACCACGTACATAACATGGTCGACACAGATGCTGCTTCTTTGACCAGAGCAATGTACTCGATACAAACCACAAGGTCAGTTTTGATATTTATGAAAGTGAAAAAAGAATAAGAAATTGGTTTGTCTAATAATTTTTTCCTCAAATTATGTAAATGCACATCACTTAAAATTACATTCACATAAGGCCCAGCTTATGTTATATGAACACCAAGCACTCGTGGACCGGATGAAAATGCAAAGCTGGCCGGATGTGGCCCGTGGGCCGTAGTTTGGCCACCCCTGTTTGAGCCCTTGCTCCATAAAATAATTGTATAAAAGTTATGATGAACGTTATGCATTTACAAAGAAGCTGAATAACATAATGAGTACACAAAATTCTGATGACAAAAATACATTACACCACACTTCAATGTTAATCATATAAGATTTAAGTCTAGTTTACGGGTATCGGAACATATTTCATTTGCAGTTTATGTACAGTACTATCCTCAAATATAACTTGTGGTGCGAGAAACATTGTCTTGACTTCTAACCATAAGTTTGCATAAACATTTTACAGGTCAGGGGTTTATTTTCTTACACGAGAGAAAAGACATTCAGAAAATCGGCAAATGTTAACTTTTTCATGATCTATATGTACTTCATATATGATCTTCAGACATAAGAAGAACATCATAGTACGAACGTCATTACAGGATCATACTTCACCATCTATTACGCAGAGAACAATAAAAAATTGTTCTCTAATAAGACAGATGTCGGCAGCCAGTTGATACGGGTATCTTGTTCTCTACAATAACCTGTTCTTGTAGGAAGATGTTGGCAATGGTGATGGAAAGTTTCCTTTCTGTTCTCCAGCAGTGATGCCGAACATGAGTGAATGTTTCGAAAGTCAGCAGACATTCTCTACCATTGAGAAGTACCAGGGAAAAGTAATGCCAACCAAGGAAACAAAAGTGAGTAGATATATCTCAAAGACTGTCCGGCCGAACGAAAAATAACTTGCTTTTGATCTCCTGAGGCAGGATGCAGACTGCGATCATTGAAGACACTGAAGGACGCGCTAAGGAGGACAGGATTCTTGTTCTACAGATGGAGGTCGTATCGTCCGACGCTAAAAGTACTTTTGTAATAACAGAAAGACAAACAACTGGAGGCTGGACATCATCCCTCTGCAGCTCAACCACAAACTTACCACAACCACAACTTAGCAGTTCCTCGAGGATCATACTCCTGCCAACGTCTTAGATCACTTGTCTCTTTTGATTAGAAATGACAACTTAGAAACCAGGGGATGTAACTACCTTGCCAGCAATTTATACGATATTACACCGAAGAATGATATAGTAAGATGTCTGATGGTATCTGGAACAGACAAAATGTTTTCATACCTGCTAACACAGACACGACAATGAGGACTGAGTACTTAAAGAGTAATAATCGTGCAGAAGAACTACACTGAAGCATGTTAAACGTTCCACATACAACGCCTGGTATAATTACTCGTTTTAGAATTCATCACATTGTGTGGCGATTAGTGCACACGAGTTACTGTGTGGTTAAAAGTGCCACAGGATAGAGGTCTGCTCAGGTCTCATTATAAATCATATTTTTCAAAAAAGTAATGTTAAACAATTTCAGCTAATGAAAGAAGTCCTTCATGGGACTCTCTAAGGTCAGGGCATCATCTACAAAACTGTGTTTAAGTTTCAGAACTCACGTCACATTAGCTTTGTCCAGACTTCCAATTTATAAAGTAACATTGGAAATCCAAAAGTCGTATATCAAAGCAAATCCTTAAAAGACAAATCTGGAAATCTGTAGAGATACGACTAATCACACTTGAGAGAAATCAGCCAAAGCACAGGTCATTTGTCTGTACAAAGGACGATAGAGGATTACAGAGAATAACAGACCATTGAATCCTCGCTAGGCGGGTTGTGATAGTGGAAGGGACCAGATACACAGTTTGGTGTGGTAAGAGCATGTATAAACACAGTAGATTAAGGAGAAATGCACGCAAACTTTATATATAATTACGAAGGTTTACACGATGTTAGTCGTGGACTTGTAGTGAAGTACGAGTCAACTGTGTTACCAGATGGATCTATCGTGTTTCTCTCAACTAATTGTATTGGTAAGCAAGTCAGTTCATATGTTAACAGTCCTGTTAGATTTTTTTTTTTTTTTTACCACAATCGATGTCAAACGTTTGCCTGTTAGTTTACGTCGATCATTACAGGGAAAATTACACTGATCTATCCACATAGAGCGGCTCACATCTAGTATGTCAAAGCCTTTGATCATTTTGAATAATTGCATTAAATCCCATCTTAATTCTCCTTTTCGAAGCTAAACAGATTAAGGTCAATTAAACGGATTTCATAGGTTTTGCTGAGAGTGGTTGATTTACCTTTTAGATAAATGGATAGATACGAATTCATAATTCTTGTACACATGAAAATCAAACTCGTCATTATCAATCGAAGTACATGATAAAACTAGATTTAATTCACTGGTGTTCTGTTTGCAAGTCAGTCTTTGGCTAAAAATCCTCCTTTAGGATATCAATTTTTACTATGAAAGAATAAAGACATATCCAGTACGTGAGAAAACGATGGGGTTATGTTTCGAAACAAGTACTCATGACCATAGAACACTGGCACAGTATACCAAAATGTCTTGTAAAAATTTCCCCAGTTAAGTCAACTTTAGGAATGATATAAACTATGGCCAAACAGTTTTCATCTGTTATGATCTTACAAGTAAAACTGCGGTGGAGTCAGGGGGTAGACCTGGGTCTGTGGAAGACGTAGCTACTATTGTGGTGTCAGGTTCAAAAATTTCAGAAGAATTACTGATCATTTGCTTTGATTCATTTAGTTGGTTTATAAATATAAGTTTTCCTTTCAAGTTCATATTCACCGTCACTCCAGATCATTATCCCACTGTTCTCCTGTTTTCTCTGAATGAAGATGAGTAACAGAATGACGAGTTTTGGTAATTTTCCTTCATGTAATGAATCGTGCACACAACCGTGTCTTCTCATCTCCCTCCCAAACGCTTCTTCCTTCACCAGCGCACCAACCACTCACGATTGAGCTGCAACACTATTGCAACTGCTTCACTTGCAATTAATGTATGAGTTGTGGCGCCATGACCAATACATCACCAGGATATCCACAGTCAGAGTGGGAGACGCAACACAATTGCCACTTCGTCACCAACACGCTCGCCACCACTCTACCATCAACAAAGTCGCCGCCAATGGAGGAGTTGTTGCGCCATTACTGTCTCTCCTGCAACCCAGGTTCTGGTGATGAGCGAGCAGCAATATCCTAACCATTTCTGCATCAGCCAGTCCACTTGGACTCTGCGAGAAGTAGCAACCTGATCAATTCTTCATAAAAACATTCAACTCACATGCAAAAGGCAGCATAATTACCACCTGTTCAACAATGACTATACTAATCTGAGAGCTACAGCATTATTGCCACCTCTCCACCAACATACTCCCTCGGGAATGTGTGAACAGCCGTGGCAATTACCCCTTTGCACCAACACTCTCATTAATGTGTGAACTACGGCATTGTTATCTTTCCTGGAACATGACACCTGGTATTACTGTGTGAGCAAAACAATCATTACCACTCTCATCACAGTCCATCCACCGGTCATGCGAGAGGTGTAGCATCATTACCACAACTGTACAAATACATCTGCTGCTGATGTGGAAGCTGCAGTACCATTACCACTACCGTTCAGATACGCCAGCTATTAATAGCTAACATTGCTTATTAATAGCTTACATCGCTGACCGTAACACTTGGAGCCGAAGACGATTCCTCAGGTCACTGTATGGATGAGGTAGTTCAAGGGATTGCTCCCCTTGACGAAAACCCTTGATAGCGAGCAGCAGACTAATAGCACTTACAAACTCCCCGATTTTATTTTTTCCTTCCCTCTGGCGCTGAGTATTGCACGTTTATAGACTTCACGGCAGGCAAGACTAACCCAGATACAGTCCCGTGGGTATGGTAGCTTATGGTCGTTTTAGGAGGCTATTAAACACGAGTGTTTGTCCAGACATCAGACTCTCTTTCTCCATAAGATACAGCTGAATACATTTTGAAATAAGATAAAATTTTGTACTTAAAGAGAGACCCATGAATGAATTTAATGTCGTGGGGTCTACGTCGCCACAAGCCTCAGGCCGCCTGAATGGCACATGAGGGCCTCATTTGCCTCGCGGACCACATCTTGGGACCATCTGGTTGAAGTCATGAGGTCACGGACCATTCGCGTGAGTTGTAGTGATTATAACGAAGGAGTCTGGCATATTACTTGCATTGAGCAACCCGAGTTTGGAGACTGTATTTTACGAGGATTTTATGAGAAACTCCGCGTATGTTTAAGGAAGGAGAAGAACACCAGGAGATATGAATCAATGATTCTCATTCTGAAAGCAGAAAGACTGGCGGAAGAAGTGATGCGAGTATAAGTAAAAATGTTACAACCAGTCGTCCTGCATCATAGATAAATCCTTCACAACCACACAAGATGTGTGATGGTCTCGCGTGCACTGTGAGTGATGGAGGCGGTCATAGCCAGGTAACTTTCCTGTTGGGTCGACAGGAAGCAGACGGAGAGAATCGTCTTATCTTTCCTTTGGCTGTTCCTCATTGCTGTACGACGACGAGATATTCAAGACAAAGTGAAATCTTAAGGAAAAGAAATGCTGGAGCTGTGGAGAAAGTAGAGGTGTACAGCCACTTACAAGAGCATTAGCATTTCATCATTGTTATCAGCCCTAGGAATCGAAGGATACATTCTGGATAATCTTTCTGTGTCAATCTTTAAATTAATAAATATAAAACCGAAAAAGAATATGCATCATGAGCTTTAACATGGGGTTATGCAGCACCATTACGAGCCTTGCCCCAGCATAAGCACCACTAATGGATCATGCAGCGAGAAGAGGAATATTGAGACAAAGAAGCCATTAACTCAGGTCTGTATTATGCAGCCCTGAGCATTACGGTGACCTGTGTAGCTACTCTTACAGAGAAGAAATAGTAAATGATACATCTGCTGGAATACTGAGAGAGAAAATGACACCCTGATATAAGAGGTCATCAGTAAACATGGTTAAGTGAATGGAGACAAAACTAGCGAATGGATTGGTCAGTTAGACTTAGTAATGGGAAACCTGACCCATTTATTAAGGCAATAGTACATATGGGGTGTGAGGCTCGACATGATCATAAGAATGAAGATTTTCATTATGGGAGATGATGTGTCTGGAGTAAATAACTTAAGCAGAAAGCATAACGAACATCCAATTTGATTTTTTCTCTTTATTGTTTCTTAGTAACAGGTGAACTCTCTTACCTCACCCTAGATGGCGCTACGTCACGGTATCATGGACTGCCTCCGCAAAAGCGAGGCTCAAATATCTTGAGAAAGAACAGATAGTAAGAAATCTTCGTTCTTAATAAAGGATTAACACACTTGACCGTTAGAACACTTAATTTACTATTGCATTATACTCTGCCATTGATTTCCCTCCTTAAAAGATTATGTATGGAAATGGTCTTGCTTGTAAACATGTGATGTACAATGACAATCAAAGACCAAAAATAATTTTGAAAATGGCCTATAACGAAAGAGAATTAAAGAGTCACCACACGAGTCCTTCATATATTAAAAAGCAGCTGAAAACTGGAAATACCAGACCATCCCAGACCAAGAACACGATGCTGCCTGGAACGACACCACTCTGGGACGGAGACCATCACGACACCACTCTGGGACGGGGACCACCACGACACCACTCTGGGACGGGGGACCACCACGACACCACTCTGGGACGGGGGACCACCACGACACCACTCTGGGACGGGGACCATCACTACACCACTCTGGGACGGGGACCATCACGACACCACTCTGGGACGGGGACCACCACGACACCACTCTGGGACGGGGGACCATCACTACACCACTCTGGGACGGAGACCACCACGACACCACTCTGGGACGGAGGACCACCACGACACCACTCTGGGACGGGGGACCACCACGACACCACTCTGGGACGGGGGACCACCACGACACCACTCTGGGACGGGGACCACCACGACACCAATCTGGGACGGGGGACCACCACGACACCACTCTGGGACGGGGGACCACCACGACACCACTCTGGGACGGGGGACCACCACGACACCACTCTGGGACGGGGGACCATCACTACACCACTCTGGGACGGGGACCACCACGACACCACTCTGGGACGGGGGACCATCACTACACCACTCTGGGACGGAGACCACCACGACACCACTCTGGGACGGAGACCACCACGACACCACTCTGGGACGGGGGACCACCACGACACCACTCTGGGACGGGGGACCATTACGACACCACTCTGGGACGGGGGACCATCACTACACCACTCTGGGACGGAGACCACCACGACACCACTCTGGGACGGAGACCACCACGACACCACTCTGGGACGGGGGACCACCACGACACCACTCTGGGACGGGGGACCATCACTACACCACTCTGGGACGGGGGACCATCACTACACCACTCTGGGACGGGGGACCACCACGACACCACTCTCGGACGGGGGACCATCACTACACCACTCTGGGACGGGGACCATCACGACACCACTCTGGGACGGGGGACCATCACTACACCACTCTGGGACGGGGACCACCACGACACCACTCTGGGACGGGGGACCATCACTACACCACTCTGGGACGGGGACCACCACGACACCACTCTGGGACGGGGGACCATCACTACACCACTCTGGGACGGGGACCACCACGACACCACTCTGGGACGGTGGACCATCACTACACCACTCTGGGACGGGGACCATCACTACACCACTCTGGGACGGGGACCACCACGACACCACTCTGGGACGGGGGACCATCACTACACCACTCTGGGACGGGGACCATCACTACACCACTCTGGGACGGGGACCACCACTACACCACTCTGGGACGGGGGACCATCACTACACCACTCTGGGACGGGGACCACCACGACACCACTCTGGGACGGGGGACCATCACTACACCACTCTGGGACGGGGACCACCACGACACCACTCTGGGACGGGGGACCATCACTACACCACTCTGGGACGGGGGACCACCACGACACCACTCTGGGACGGGGGACCATCACTACACCACTCTGGGACGGGGACCACCACGACACCACTCTGGGACGGGGGACCATCACTACACCCACTCTGGGACGGGGACCATCACGACACCACTCTGGGACGGGGACCACCACGACACCACTCTGGGACGGGGACCATCACTACACCACTCTGGGACGGGGACCATCACTACACCACTCTGGACGGGGACCATCACGACCGGACGGGGACCATCACTACACCACTCTGGGACGGGGACCATCACTACACCACTCTGGGACGGGGGACCACCACGACACCACTCTGGGACGGGGGACCACCACTACACCACTCTGGGACGGGGACCATCACTACACCACTCTGGGACGGGGACCACCACGACACCACTCTGGGACGGGGACCATCACTACACCACTCTGGGACGGGGGACCATCACTACACCACTCTGGGACGGGGACCACACGACACCACTCTGGGACGGGGGACCATCACTACACCACTCTGGGACGGGGACCATCACTACACCACTCTGGGACGGGGACCACCACGACACCACTCTGGGACGGGGGACCATCACTACACCACTCTGGGACGGGGACCATCACTACACCACTCTGGGACGGGGACCATCCACTACACCACTCTGGGACGGGGACCATCACTACACCACTCTGGACGGGGGACCATCACTACAACCACTCTGGGACGGGGACACCACGACACCACTCTGGACGGAGACCACCACGACACCACTTGGGACGGGGGACCACCACGGACACCACTCTGGGACGGGGGACCATCACTACACCACTTGGGACGGGGGACCATCACTACAACCACTCTGGGACGGGGACCATCACTACACACTCTGGGACGGGGGACCATCACTACAACCACTCTGGGACGGGGACCATCACTACACACTCTGGGACGGGGACATCACTACACCACTCCTGGGACGGGGGACCATCACTACACACTCTGGGACGGGGACATCACTACACCACTCTGGACGGGGGACCATCACTACCACCACTCTGGGACGGGGACCATCACTACACCACTCTGGACGGGGGACCATCACTACACACTCTGGGACGGGGGACCATCACTACACACTCTGGGACGGGGGACCATCACTACCACCACTCTGGGACGGGGGACCACACGACACCACACACACACACACAACATTCCTCGATTCCACATACTAACACTTATTTAGTTCTTAATAATGAAGTTTCTTCCTCCATACCGATACGTTCCAGTCCTCCATGGTAATGCCTTTCTCATGATCATATTCCCTCACTTCACTTCCTGACGCCTCTTTCACACTGATGTTTCCATATTTCCAAAACTTTTGCCTTTCCAGCACACGAAGTGCCTCATTTTTTGATGGCAACGCCCCTCTTTAATATGCTCCTTTAGTCCTCCATTCACACACACACACACACACACACACACACACACACACACACACACACACACACACACACACAAACACTTTATTATTCATCACACTGGCTTTCCTTTCAGTTTACTCCCTTCTGTACTGATGCCTTGTTTACACACTAACTCTTTCTCTTCCACACCTGTCTGGGACGCAGAGAGGTTGTGGTGTGTGACGTGCAACTCTCTTAGAGTTACTGGTATACTAGATATGATTTACCTCAACTAAGTGACATTCGCCACGTAAATGCCTTGTGCCAGTCACCGCCAGTAGATCCGGCTATGTCTCGAATACATATCATCCACATTTTCCTCCACATCTGTGGATAAATCGTACTTGTTTCTCATACCCAAACATCTCAGTCTCTTCCCTTTTCACCTTACATTAGTCGAACATAGTCACAGGACTTCCTCTTATCATCTCTCGTAGTATTACATTCACGAAGTACTCTCACCTCACCCAAGGTGAGGCAGTTGTTCTCAAGTCTTCTTGTTTCACAACATTCCTCATGCATCACGGCTCAGCAAGTTCGATCTATTTCCACCTCTTTCATGGATGAACCTCCTCCTTTCACTGCTTCTTCGATGTTTTGCATCGGTCTTAACGTGGGCCTGCCCAAAGACCGTCTCCTTAGTGGTATGAAATCCTAATACTTATGTTCTGGGAGGTATCCTGTCCTCCAGCCATCTCATGTGCCACACCATCTCATCTGTCCTCAATCAGTAAGGAGTGTGTGTGTGTGTTCAGCCTACTGTCCATTACTTATGTTTTCGTTATGTAGACGGTTTAATCGTATTACATTATCTTTCATCACTCCGAAGCTTCCTATCTCTGTAGGTCGATGCTCATCTTGGAATACGTCGAGGTAGATTATAGTGATGACGTATGTATCACTATCTTCATTCTCCGAGAAATGTTCCTGTTCTTCAGAAAGTGGAAAGAAATATTTTCATACTTTTACTAAAGTCATAAATTCTACTCCTTGGCTCAAGTTGCTCGTTGCTTTCTTCATTAAAGTTTACTCCCAGATACTTAAAACCTCTGGGCTGTGTCTGCTCGTAATCGTTAAGAACCACAATACACTGAGCTACATTCTGAGAATCATGACCTCACATTTTCCATTCGTTATTTTCATTCCCTTAACTTTAATGACTTCATTCCACCAGGCAACTGCTCTCGAGAGATCTCCCGTTGACTCTGCTGCTACAGCTACGTCATCTGCATATTCTCTGCATTCATTTCATGTTTTGTTTCATATGTTTAGCCGTATATAGTCCAGATTGTAGTGGTGCAAAAACATTTCTCTGTATATCCCTTCACGGTACTTTCACTCTTCAGTCACAGTTGATATGTTCTTTCTATCAGTATAATGAGCTTCGGAGAAATTTATCATTCTTCACTCTTCGTCATTATCGGCAGTTCCTCTCTAACGAGTCTATTAGAATGCCTTCTCCAACACTTAAAAGTACAATGTCATATCCTTAATTCCATGTCCAGGCGTTCGTACAGAATGTACAAATATTCATGTTAGAAACACCCGTGAAATCTTTAATATGAAATTAAACGTCAAACACAAGGGAAGAGACGAGTCCGGGAGCTTCGCCGTACCAAGATACAGACTACCGGCAGACTGAGCTGTTCATCACGGGCACTGTAGTGTGCGCTCTCGATAGTCTATGTGCTTCACGTTGTGCTTCATCAGCTTAGGTTCTGATACTCTTATCTGTTTTGTTCAGTGTTTTGCCGTCCAGGGTGGGAAGAATAGGAAAAATAACAAGCAGAAAGAGAAAAGGAAGAGTGAAAGTAAGAGGATTGAAAAATAAAGAGGAACAGGCAACTGAGGATGCAAATATTGTGAGGCGAAGGAGGTAGGGGGGGATGATAGATAGAGAGGAGAGAGCGATAGGAAGCTGAGGATGCAAGAATCATTGACTGGAAGAGACCTGGAAGATCTGTGAACGTAAGAGCTGGAGGAGGGAGGAGAGGTAGAGGGAAGGGGGTAAGAGCCAGAAGCAGGAGGAGAGGAGAGGATGCTTGTATGTAAAGTGAGGGAGAATGAGGAGTGGAAGGGGTGATGCTAAAGATATTATGAGGGAAGTGAGCAGGAGACGATGAGTCAAAGTCATGAGAGTTAAGACAGGATCTGAGGAGGTACCAGCTATGAGTGGAGGGAGGAAACAGGAGTTGATGATGGAAGATCCCGTGGCAGGAGAACAAGTGGGAAGTAGAGAGCAGGTCCCAGATAGGGAGGAGAAGAGGGAGGCTAAGCTAGCAGGACCCGAGGGATGGAGGGAGGACGTGAAGCTGGGAGGTAAGTAGGAGAGGTGAGGAAGTATGAACCAGGAGCAAATATCGTGCAAGGGGAGGGACGCTGGAAAAGTATGATCAAGGATAAAGGGAAGGGACGGGAGCAGGGAATCTGAGGGTCAGGGTGGAAGGGAACTTGTGAAGATGGAACAGTAAAAGCCAGAGGAAGTAAGATGAGAGAGAAGTCAGGAGGAGCGGGAAGCTGAGGAAGACCAAAAGGTAAAATAAAGGAAAGAAGCTGGGAAAGGGTGATAGAGTGGGGAGAAAAGCTGGGAAAGACCTACAGATGGAGGGTCGGAGGGGAGCTGGGAAAGACCTAAGCGTGGAGGAGGGGACCCCAGAGGTGAGGGATGAATAGCTCTCTCTCTCTCTCTCTCTCTCTCTCTCTCTCTCTCTCTCTCTCTCTCTCTCTCTCTCTCTCTCTCTCGTTCCTGTCACCGCAATAACAAACGTGGGTAGCGGGCCGGTGATAAAGAGACATACAAGGGCAAACAAAGAAATTCAGACAGCGACAGACCGCTGGGTCCATCCCAGGATGTTTGTGATGGAAGAAAAGATATGAAACTCACAGACCTGTGTGGTGCTTGGCTATGAAAACTACCACAAGGTATTCGTGTACCTGAGGAGGTTTGATTATGGTCAGTCGTGGACTTGAAGCAAAACTTTCATTAAAATGGAGCAAACTTCTATCAGTATGAAACACAGCAGATGCAAACAAGCTCAAACAAGGCTGTGTTGCAATATAGGTGTATGATAAGGTAAAGGGAAAGCAGATAAATAAATGAGCAGCAGTGTATGTGATGTGGTTATAGTAAGCATCTCAGCCATAATTTTAATAGATCCAGTATCATAGAGACCATCAAAATTCAAGTTACATTATTTTAAAGAAATATTAAATAAGCGGAAGAAATAATAAAGGTATGAGAGAAAACGGATCTACGCATTTGATGTACGGGTGACTTTACCTCACATTCATCGATTGTCAGGGAGGGATGTAACTGTAGACAGAAATAAAAGGAAAGGAATACTGCATCAGTAGATGAAAGAGATATGGTTCCAGAGGCTAATCAATCTTCATGAATTACTCAACCTTGTGCAACTGCACCACAGACCAACGAAAGGGAACATCACCATAGATCTATCCTTACACATGACATGACGACGTTTTCAGATAAAGTACATAATACGGGCCTACCAGATCACGGCATTATGGAAATCGCTACTTCATATTGTATGGAAATAAATGAATATGAACAGATAATTAAGACGACGGAGGGAATTAAGGCCAAGTACAACAGACATGTTTCAGCATGAAGTAAGACATGAAAATATCGTGTGTCATATTACAGTTAGCCAACCCGAGATAGCGAAATCATACGTTGCACTTGAATATCACGTTGTCACACGATATACTGGAGTTGGCTATTATATGACGCTCCAAGAAGGTAAAGCTTTAAGTAATCAGAAATATGTCTCGTATCCCAATCTGAGATTTCAAGTAGTGATGAGAGTTATAAAGATATGGTATGACAAGTGTTCTGAGAGATCACGTGTTAAGATGTAGTGGAGAAGGGTTCTACGAGATCAGAGTTGTCATAAGAATGCGTGAAAAGAAAATAATGGCTCTGTCTGCCTGTGTACGAGATGGGACGTGGTGCAATTTGTAGATTGCTGGAGAAGATTTCAGACGAATATTTTACTTTCAACGCTTGGAACAGTAATGGTGATGGTACAGTAATGGTGAGGGGGATTTTAGCTTCTGTATAATGATGAAAAACAAGAGGATCAAGTATCAATTAAGTTCCCCTGTGTGTTGAACTCAATGTGAGATTTTGGGCAAGAAACATAACGAGTATTTGAATTTCATTCGTATTTGTATTACTTTACCTATAGGTATATATTTGAACACAGATAGACACAAACAAGATAAATGGGTAGATTCATCTAAGATTATTCACAATCAACAATTATCTCGGAATGCGTCAGAAAAAAGAATATATAAATGCAGACTATATCCTTCAGCTCTCATTAAAAATCGTAGTCAATATGGTAGTAAAACATCTTGAACGCCAGAAAACTTTTAGAATACAGTGGCTCTCGCAACCAGACAAAATTACTAACGTTGTTCGTACTTCAACAACATTAGTTAACAGGATACTCAACCCTGCCATATGAAGAACAGAAGTATCAATGAAAATATACGCGAGATCATCGGGAAGTATATGAAAAAGAAAACAATAAACTTATGAAGACTGATGGGTGTATGTGCTTATTGTGATCGTAGATGGTTCTCAGATAACGAATGATGAAACCAGCAGAGCAGCTCCGGATAAAGACCAGCTGAAGGTAAAGCTTCAGTAGATTTCATCATTTTGATGACACGCGTGGACGACAACGAGATTCACAAGCCTGTCTTGTTCTGGGAAGGGTTGTCTTTGAGCATGAAGTCAACAATTTGTCCCATATTCACCTGCCATACAAAAATATGAAAAAAGATATGATGTATCAGTGACTCTTCCTTCACTACATACAGAGTGAGATCAGAAAATATGGTATCAAGTTTTGGATGTGCAATGAGTGTGTGTCACTGTATGACAAAAGAAAGCAAGTGTAAGTCAGTAGATCATCTTGAATAAAGCAAGTGTAAGTCAGTAGATCATCTTCGATAAAACCAGTGTAAGTCAGTAGATCATCTTGGATAAAGCCAGTAGATCATCTTGGATAAAGCCAGTGTAAGTCAGTAAGTCATCTTGGATAAAGACAGTGTAAGTCAGTAGATCATCTTGAATAAAGCAAGTGCAAGTCAGTAAGTCATCTTGGGTAATAAATGTGTGTCAGTCGGTCGTCTAGGATAAACATCGAGATAAGACTGTCATGCACACGACTGTTGTTGTGTTGGAAAATCTTAGATGAGAATATCATTCACAAAGATTTATCAGCTTGAGTCAGGCTTAACAGCTGCCACTTGGTATAGTGACTGGTAGACACCAAAAGGTTTACTATCAACAAGACTACGTCAACAGATGTCATCATTGCACCTCACCTATGATGGTGTTCTGACCTCTTGCTGTCCATGAAAGGTAAAATTTGTCAATATACGCAGCACTACACACGGACACTTAGTGAATGATGGCAAACACGAGGAAAAGGTTCCACAAACGATCATTTTTTTTCTTTTCACTTGTTCACCATTTGCCAGGGACTGAAACTGCGCCAGGAGCAAAGAAGAATAGCCTCAATCTGATCATGTTCGCTCGCTAGCTTTTAAGAATCATGAACCGAAACTAGTGCTCCCAGCCACAGTGAAGTCTCAGAGACCTTCGCATGGTTTCCCCTCCCCGTTTCATAAGCCCTGGTTCAACCCATTGGCAACATGTCGTCCCCTGTATGACACATAATTCCATTTCGATATATCCTATGCACGCTTCTAAACCTCTTCCATTTTAACTCTCTGATAACTCGAAGCATCTCCAGTTCAGTGTGGCCCTTCTTGTTCCCGCCATCTCATAACTCATTCTCTCCATACGCTCAAGCCATTGACGCACATCCTCTTCAACTCGCTCAACTCCTCTCATTACTTCAACCCCTTCTTATCCTACAATTTCTCACTATTAACCTTCCTCGCCATATACATAGTCCTCAAGCATTTAATTTCCAACATATCTACCCTCTTCCGTGCTTTTTTCAATCCAGGGCCCTCGCTTCGCATTCACACAACTCTTTTTGTGATTACTATCAAACATACCTATCGTTGCTTTCACAGACACTCCTCAGTGCATTCAGGATCTTAGCCCTTTCACGTATCCTAAGGCTTACTGCATCTCCATGGTTTTACACGCTGCTTTGCTCACTCTAAAATGATCTGTTTTCTTCCCTTAAACTCATATCAGCCAACCTTTCTCTCTTTCCTGCTTAAAAAGTAACCTTACTCTTAATCACATTTCACACACTCTCCTACACTCAAACACCCGCTTCTGCAGTTTCATAATAGAGTCTGTCATCAGAGCCGTTTCTTCAGCAAACAGCAACAGACTTGCGTCCCAGGTCCCCATATCCCTAAGTGACAACACCCGCCCCTTTATCTGAGAAACTAGCATTCATCTACCTCACCGTCCCATCCATAAACAGATTATACAGCCGTGGTGACATTACACACCACTGTTGCAGACTCACCCTCACTTGTGCCACAACTTGCCATCCTGTCTTCTTATTTTCACACACGCCTTACTCTCTTGATAGAAAACCGTTAACGCTTCTAGTGGCTCTCCTACCGCACTATATATTCGACACACCATCCACAAAGTATCTCAACCACTCATAAGTTATTTCCAGAACCATGAATGCCACATACAAATTCCTCTCTTTTCCCAAGTATTTCTCACACGCATCTTTGAAAGGAAATACTTGATCAACACATCCTCTATCACTCTTAAAGCCGTACTAAGAGAGATGTGCGTCTTGCTGAACAGATGGCAAGAGTAAAGATCACCATAAGGTTAGGACAAAGAGCACTACTGGGACACCAGTGATCAGTGGTGAAAGTTCAAGAACCCAGATGTTTTTGTCCAAAGTGTATACACCATCTAACTGTATCTTAGTCCAGTATGAATAAACAGAAGACACAGACACATACGACTCCAGTATTGCTCAAGTGGGACTTGAACTAATTAGTACACGGATACAACAAAATATTGGATCACCTAAGCTGACACTGTCAAGACTTGGACAGCTTCTAAACACTGGCAGCCAATATAGCGCACTGGGGTCACAACAAATCCAGGCCAAGTGTTGAAGTATATTTACCACGTGTAATACGTACGTCAATCACGGTCATCCGACACTGTAGGTGGTGAGGTTCTCGCGACATCATGTTATCTAACCGTCATCAAAAGTAATATCTAAATTTATGACAAACTTGCTTTCGTTAGGCAATGTGCGTGGCAGCGGCGTGAGCCACTTCGCAGCAAAATTTCGTAATAAAACACTTACATTTGCCTGTAGTGTGTTCTTTAACTTCATTTTCCCTTAATATTCTCAAGAAGGTCAATTGGATCTTTAAACAGTCACCCATGCCATTTCCCTCTTATAATTTCCTCTTCCTCATTCGTGTGTATCAACTTTGATACACACGTAGAAATATACTTAAGTATACTCATTTCGCCCTCCATTTACAACTTCACTCAGGTCTTACACGAATACACCGTTGACATTAACCTAAACCATCTTTACAAAGGTTTTCTGTTTATCACATCTTTTGCACTCGCTATCTTCCTTTGAACCGTTTCCTCATGGTTGACTCGAAGCATTGTCGTGTACTCTATCTAGCGTAGGTCTCCGAGACCAGACCTAATCAAATTATAGATGTTGTTGGAGCTTGTCAGGGTGATCTATACGTACCGCATACTATTAGTGTCGTTGTATAACCTTTGACGTCATAACCCTTACTTTGACGCCCATCTCACCTTCAGTGGTCCTCCTCACCAGCACTCGCTATACAAGCCTGGTCATCATGAGGGATTCCTCTCCAATATATACTTCCCCTTGGCAGTATAACAGTGTGTATAAAAGAAAACTTAACTTCTGAAGCTTTTATCTCCATTGTTTTCCACACTCTAGAAATTAGGCCGTAAATGACTTTGTATTCACAGTCATATATCACTTGTTATCGTCTAATGATACCATATCAGTGAATATTTACTCCAGATAATTATAAAAACGTAACAATAATGATTTTCATACCATATATAGTATAACAGCCTCAATAATCCAGAAACGCTCATCAAAGAAACTAAACAAAAAAAAAGTAATCGAAATATATCCATTGTCTTGGGTTGCGTTGCAAGATATCATTTATGCATGTGTTCCCGTGTTTACAATTTTAGGAAGACATTAGATGTCTATATGTCCCCTATCACGGAGAAGCTAGAGTCACCAAGCTTTACGGAGCAGCTAAATGTTGTGAGGTGTGCGAGTGAGGACACTGACCCGTGACACCATCCGTGCTGGTGGGGTCTGTTTTCTCATATGTTACTTGATGAAATGTTCATCGCACGCTCGGTCTGGCGTACACAGTGGCCTCAGCTCCTGCTCTACAAAGACGTTAATGCCTTTATGAAGGTTCTCAGAATGGAACCCCTCCAGACAACCCTTCAGTGATGTTTTTGATGAAACCTGAGAGAACGGAAAAACGTTTGAAAAGCTCCCGTAATAAACGTCTCGGAAACTGCGGTGACCATCTGTATAGATCTGAGGCCAAGACGTGAGAGGATGGGGAGATCTGGACGTGTAGGAACCGGGTCATAGGAGGGAGGACTCCACCATGACGAGGTGGAGCACCAGGTTAGGTTGGGTGTGGGATCTGGCAGGTTGGCTGCTGACGGAGAGTGGCTGCTCCTGGTTGGTGATGAAGACAGAGGGTTAGTGCGTGTAGCTGGTGGTACAAGGTGGTTGTATGTCACTAGTGCTATTAGTGATAATGATGGCTGGTAGTCGAGGGTAATAAAGTTGTTATAAGTGTCATCGTGTGGTTGACGTTGTTATGTGGTTGAATGTAGCCAGTGGTGGAAAAAGGTTGAGCGTGGCGGATGGTAAACAAGACTTGCTAACGGAAGAAAACATTTTAGATTTATGGCTGTGGATGTGGCTGTGTGTGTAGGTGATGTTACTGTGTAGGTGGTGGGTAGTGATGTAAGATGGTGGTCGACTATAGGCGATGGTGAAGGGCGCTTCACTGTGAATGATGGTGCAGAGCAGCCGAGTGTGGTTGGTGTTGGTGGGTGGCTGAGTATGGACTGAAGTGGAACTGAGTGTGAGTGTTGGTGGCAGTTGCTTGTGTAAGTTTAGTCAAGGGTGACAGTCTAAATGGTAGTGGCGTAGCTTAATAAACCTGGTCCAGAAGATTTTCTGAATGTTGTTGGTGGTAGCGAAGGTGGTGGTGGTAGTGGATTACTGAATGTGGTCGGTGGAAGATTATAGTTCAGTGTGGTACTGTGTTTGTTGTTAAGGGTGGCTTGTGGTGGAGACTATCTATTACAGAGGATCGTTGAATATTATTGGTGGAGGAAATTGGGTGAAAGAGACAAGAGTTGAAGGCCTGGCAAGTGTGGTTGGCGTTGGAGGGTGGTTAAGTGTGGCTGGTGTTAGAAGCTGGCTAAGTGTTGTTGGTGAAGTGTAGGTAAATAACATTAGAGGTGCAGGGTGACTGTAAACAGCAGATGGTTATATGTTGTTCTACCATGGTTGGTAGTGGAAAAGGAATAGAATGTTGGTGGACGTGAAGGAGAGTTGAGCGTGGCTGGTCGTGGAGGAGTGATGACTGTGGCAGAAAGATGAGGGAGCTTGAATGTGTCAGGGTCTGGAAAGTGGGTTGTAGTAGCTAGAGGTTGCGAGTGATTGACTGTGGTTGGTGATTGACGAGGGTTTGATGTGGAATGGGGATGAAGAACAGTTTCATGTGAACATTTTTGAAAGATGACTGATTGTGACTTGCGATAGAAGATGGATTGATCATGCATGTGATAAAGAGCAACTGACTGGGTGTGGTAGATGGCACAGAGTGGGCAAGTGTAGGTGGCACTGGTGGAATCAGTTCAATGTGACTGGTAGTTCACATGACACACGTCTGAAAAACTGTTTTATAAACATTTTACTGACGTGAATGCTACCCAAACCCTTCGTAATACTTTACATAAGTTATTTAATCTGGCCCCATAGACAGTTCACTACCTGCCACATTCCCGAATGGAAAGAAATCGATACACACATAACTGAAATATACAGGTGATATGTGATACAGCAATATTGCCATGGTAATTCAAACATGAACATACTTCCATCATCTGCTAAATTTCATAGAACGTTCATATCAAGCTCAGTCAAATACTCTGAAAAATGGTTTGCCTTCCAATGACGTTTACATTAGCCTAAGTGATGCGAGATCCTAAGACAAATGTTACTCAATATATACGTGCGACCCAAGCTGAAATTTCAGTTTTGTCTAAACCAATTCTTTTTTCCATTCAGTCTGACGTCTCTCTCTCTCTCTCTCTCTCTCTCTCTCTCTCTCTCTCTCTCTCTCTCTCTCTCTCTCTACACACACACACACACACACACACACACACATATATATATATATATATATATATATATATATATATATATATATATATATATATATATATATATTTTTTTTTTTTTTTCTTTTTTTCAAACTATTCGCCATTTCTCGCGTTAGCGAGGTAGCGTTAAGAACAGAGGACTGGGCCATTGAGGGAATATCCTCACCTGGCCCCCTTCTCTGTTCCTTCTTTTGGAAAATTAAAAAAAAAAAAAATTGAGAGGGGAGGATTTCCAGCCCCCCGCTCCCTCCCCTTTTAGTCGCCTTCTACGACACGCAGGGAATACGTGGGAAGTATTCTTTCTCCCCTATCCCCAGGGATAATATATATATATATATATATATATATATATATATATATATATATATATATATATATATATATATATATATATATATATATATTCTTTCTTTCTTTCTTTTAAACTATTCGCCATTTCCCGCGTTAGCGAGGTAGCGTTAAGAACAGAGGACTGGGCCTTTTTTGGAATATCCTCACCTGGCCCCCTCTGTTCCTTCTTTTGGAAAATGAAAAAAAAAACGAGAGGGAAGGATTTCCAGCCCCCCGCTCCCTTCCCTTTTAGTCGCCTTCTACGACACGCAGGGAATACGTGGGAAGTATTCTTAGTCCCCTATCCCAAGGGATAATATATATATATATATATATATATATATATATATAAAAAAATAAAAAGAGCGTGGTTGAGAGAGCAGAAGAGGGTGTTTTGAAATGGTTTGGGCACATGGAGAGAATGAGTGAGGAAAGATTGACCAAGAGGATATATGTGTCGGAGGTGGAGGGAACGAGGAGAAGAGGGAGACCAAATTGGAGGTGGAAAGATGGAGTGAAAAGGATTTTGTGTGATCGGGGCCTGAACATGCAGGAGGGTGAAAGGAGGGCAAGAAATAGAGCGAATTGGAGTGATGTGGTATACAGGGGTTGACGTGCTGTCAGTGGATTGAATCAAGGGCATGTGAAGCGTCCGGGGTAAACCATGGAAAGCTGTGTAGGTATGTATATTTGCGTGTGTGGACGTGTGTATGTACATGTGTATGGGGGAGGGTTGGGCCATTTCTTTCGTCTGTTTCCTTGCGCTACCTCGCAAACGCGGGAGACAGCGACAAAGTATAAAAAAAAAAAAAAAAAAAATATATATATATATATATATATATATATATATATATATATATATATATATATATATATATATATATATTTTTTTTTTTTTTTCATACTATTCGCCATTTCCCGCATTAGCGAGGTAGCGCTAAGAACAGAGGACTGGGCCTTTGAGGGAATATCCTCACCTGGCCCCCTTCTCTGTTCCTTCTTTTGGAAAAAAAAATAAGAAAAAAAAAACGAGAGGGGAGGATTTCCAGCCCCCCGCTCCCTTCCCTTTTAGTCGCCTTCTACGACACGCAGGGAATACGTGGGAAGTATTCTTTCTCCCCTATCCCCAGGGATAATATATATATATATATATATATATATATATATATATATATATATATATATATATATATATATATATATATATATATATACATCTACTCGTAAGGTACGTGCCTTTAGTAAACATTAAGGTATTCTCACACAAGTTATTAGCTTCAGCTGATGAACTTCCTGCTACTCAGCCTCACGTTCATGTGGACTCCTGCCGCACAACTGACTATATGCTTCTTTCCTCTACGTGAGCCAAAAATGTTCACTCGTCCCATTATCTTCCTCAAAAGATAACATGTCCAGCATGAGATTATGATCAAGTCTGTTTACTGACGAGAGAAAAAACAGTACGACGTTCAGTATTTACGTCTCCAACCTAGAACCAGAAATGCTTGTTGCTTTGATGATGATGTCTCCTGCGAGTATACATCACGTCGCTGTATTACGTCACTGTGTAGCACGTTTATTACGACATACGGAGCAGTACGTAACATACATGCTACCTGGTAGCACGTTCGTCGCGAGAGACGGAACAGTACTTAACAAATCTCTCTATGGAAGGAGTAATGTATATGTACCATAGGTAGGATTCGAACCCTGGATACCAAATACAAAGAAATAATATATGGCGTCAGGCTCTTAACCTCCCTGTGGCCGTGCTGGCTGTCCGGACGCCTTAACTTGGGTTGGATTCCCACCAGTGGTGTGAATGTGACTAAGTTTTAAATGAATCTCGAGTAAACAAGGAAACTGTAATCTGAGGTTCACCCAACGTGAAGCGTTCCTGAAGACATGCTATCATTCACATGACAACATTGAAGACATGCTATCATTCACATGACAACATTGAAGACATGCTATCATTCACATGACAACATTGAAGACATGCTATCATTCACATGACAACATTGAAGACATGCTATCATTCACATGACAACATTGAAGACATGCTATCATTCACATGACAACATTGAAGACATGCTATCATTCACATGACAACATTGAAGACATGCTATCATTCACTTAGCAACATTAACATCAAGAGGATGACCAGAGAACAGCGTAGCGTCTTCTCTCTACAGCAAGTCGTGTGTCCCTGCTCGACTCAAGCTCATGCCTTACTCCTCTAGTGATGCCGACTTCTCCAGCCTACTGCTGGATCCGTACGTTCCATGTGATGTACTGTGTTATTATATGTATAAAGTGACTTGGCTTATAGAGTAAAAGAGAAATAATAATTTATCATGCAACCACCACCCTTCCGGCTACAACTGGGGCAGATCATATTTGTTTTTGTTGCAGGTCAGATAACATGGGCGATTTCCTATATTTCTCCACGAACATTTACTACATTGTTGCGGTAGTTACTGGGACGCATATTGTAATTGGCAGGTATACAAACATATCAGTTAAAATGTTTTCGGGAACTGATGGCTGGACGGGCCAGTGGTGGAATGAAAATGATATTTTGTCCGTCCATCTCACTTTTTTTGCGTCCATGTATTGTGGGTATGTGAAGTTGTGCTGCTGCGCCGTACGATTATTGGGTGGCCATCAGCAACTCGAAGAGTGGGCCGTTTTGATACCTGCTTCTTTCCCTACACGTCGAAGCTTTGGAATTCTCTACCTTCTCATGTCTTTCCCATTAATTATGAACTAACACAGTTCAAAAGACAGGTTTTTTTTACTTTCTCAAAATTTGTAAATACTTTCCCTTGTGTTTTCTTTTACAGTTTTATAATTCTTTCTATTACAATCAAGGCCTGGCAATGATGTGGACGTTTGTCCGTGTCTGAAGTCGTCAAGAACAACAAAAAAAAAATTACACAACCCAAGTATTCCATCTCCAGCGGTCCCTTCCGTTTCAAGGCCACGCATCCGTCAGGAGCAGGGAAAGGATGGACTCTTTTAGAGTGACAAGTTCCTTTACGAGATTGTACTTCGATGATATAAACTCGCCGAGGGTTACTTTCAGTGCCAGCTTAATTGCTAGCGGGCAGAACCTGGTAACGCTTACGTTGCCTCTGCTGTCGTACAGAAATATTTCTTGTTTCTGTCTATCCACCAGTTTCATTATGTATGGGTCGGTAAATGTTTCTGAATATCTGTATACGACTACATACATGTCTTTCATCGTAGGACAACGTACCGTAGCTAAACCAACTGTGTGCAGGTGCGGGTTGATATGCTCCGAAATTTGACGTGTGACTATTGACATCTCGGGAGGGTTGGTATTCCTGTCCTCACCCACCACCATTCAGTACCCACCACAAGAGTGTGTTGTCATACGAGAATAATTAATCAGTTATGAATATGATTGCTGTCTCACAGTATAGGGAGATAATTACCGCTCCTGAAACATGTCTTAAGTAGTAAGGTATCATATATGTGCTATGCTTGCAGTGCACGATTTGTTTTGGCGCTTTATTACCATCAAATAATCGAGTCATGCAGTTCGTCTATTATGAACCTGGTTCACGAGACGCTTCATTACCGACTATGAACCACATCAGAGCCAATATGTGACGATCGTTTGTTCTCATGTCGTCGTTATGGAAACCTCACAGGAAACGCGGGGAGCCATCGTCGCCCTATACAATAAGGGTCACAGCATTTCTGGATCTGGCGGGTCAATGTCCACCGCAACTCCACCGTCTCTATATAGATCAGGCGATACCTCGAGGCTGGGGTTACAGATGATCAGCGGCAACACAGAGGTCGACCACGCAGCACTACCAGCGAGGAGGACCAGGTGGCTCGGTCTGATGTGTAATCATGTGATGAAGTGATTAATATGTGGTAAACATAGGTTATACACAAGTAAGAAATAATCCATGGCTAATATCGAGCAGTAGGGACTACACTAACGTGATATATCACTAAATCAGGCCATGACGAGGCGTTCACAACCGCTGCCCCCATACGCGATGATGACCAGGACCTGGAGTGTAGCAACGCAGACTGTGCGAAACCGGCGTCACTCCACTGGGCGTCACGGGCGTATAGCGGCAGCAGGCATAGGATGAGTGAACGCCACGTGGACGCCAGCATGGATTGCCAGTATGTTGACCAGAAGACAGCTTTCGGGACACACTAGTATTTTGTGACGATAAAACCTTTCACACCGACGGTCACACACCTGCACGACATGTGTGGCGGTAGTCAACAGCAGGTGTGGCTTGCAATGCGTCAGTGGGCGTCCATCTGTGTCTGCTTGTTCCTTTGATAATATGGTTTTACCTTTGAAAATACTGTTTTATATTAGATGCTATTTCATTCTTATTCATACTACTGGTATATTCTAACATATTCTATTACAGTATCATTTTCTGATATACTCCTAAAATGCCTCGACTCGAGGCGGGGCATGTGGTGGAGGGCGAGAGAAGTGGCAGGGTCAGTGCTGGTGTGTGTGTGGATGATGGATGCAGGCAGGAGTTGTGGCTCAGCTGGGTGATGCTGGCGAGGGAAGGATCACCAGGCAGACGTATACTGACGTATTAGAGGAGGCTCTTCTGCCATCCGTTGAGGCAATGCTTTTTCCTGCGTGAATACCTGTCTATATCGTGCAGGATAACAGCCCCAACATTCGTCTCCAGCAGCTAAGGGTGTGGTTTGCCTGACATCTCCGTATAACCCTCCTGCCACACCCACCAAGACCCACCCACTCAGATCTCATCGCCATCGAGCATGTTTGGGCAGCCATGATGAAACACATGCCGGATACGGGGCGTCACCCGACCCTCGACGCTGTCGTCACTACAGCATGACAGGCGAGGCAGCATCTGAGAAGCAGTGAGGGTTGCGATCTAATATCCATGTTGGTGGCATCCATGATGCCTCACAGGTTAAATGACGTCATAGCGGAAGACAAAATACCAACAATTGAAAAAACATTCATGTCTTCATTTGCTATATTTGAGTATTCATACATAACGACACAATAGTAGCACACGATTCTGACGCCATTTTCAGATGCTTATGAACATGAGGAGATGATATACAGTTACAGAGCAACGCTGCTCAGAGCGGGTGGGAACCACTTGTTGGAAAACATAGACCACTATCGAAATGGAAGGGCAAGCTTTCACAGGCTCTTAAGTAGTAAACTTACTGGACATAGTTTGCTTTGTTGTGAAGTTAAAGTATATCAGTGTGTGTGACTTCATAAACCTATTTACAATAAGACCAACATAACTAACAAATACAACTGATAATATCGCAATAAATCAACATATGACATCACATTAACACAGGGCTCCCAACCTCTGGCCAGTGCAACCATCATGTATCAATAGTTATCGATCATGGTCTCATGATGTTCCCACAAAGTATGTACAGATGGTCGAGTTCTGCTGATGTAAACATCGTAGAGAAAAGAGTGCAAGCCATGCGTTTCACTCGGGGGGAAGGGTCCAAAGGCAGCAGTGGCCTCGCCGGACCCCCACCCCTTTCTTGGGGGGTTGTCGACGTTCTTATAGGCGTCTCTCTCTCTCTCTCTCTCTCTCTCTCTCTCTCTCTCTCTCTCTCTCTCTCTCTCTCTCTCTCTCTCTGTTGACTTTCTAAAAACTTTGCTACAAAGAAAATCCAAATCATGACGCCAGCGAGTTCATAAACATGGCAAAACGATTGTAGTGTTATGAACAATGGTTAATTGAACGCTAAGATCTTCCCATTATGTGTCATGCCAGGATCTGGGGCAGCCACCCCTTTCTTGCCCCCCCGCATTATTAAGCCTATGAATAGTTACTCAAATGTAGATGCAGTCTAGCTTGAGGGGTAGTATATATGTACTCTCGTATTCTTAGCGATATTTTCAGCTACTTCAGGATGAACATAGCGACATTTAGGCATATGAGTTTGGCAACAGTGCATGATGTAGACGGTTCGCCTGGCCAGATGGAGCGTCCTGATGGTTGTGGTTGGGAGGCAACTTGTTACATCACCAACTCTTGCCGATACTGCCAGCTGTGTGTGCCTTAGGAACGTGCGTAAAATGCTGGTCTGCTTGACAGATCAACCCACACTGTCTCATAGTCTGACTCTTGTAGGGACATATCACTGGGACAAAGTTCTTACAGTCCATTAACACTGGAGACTTATGGTTTTTATCAAAGTTAGACTGGATGTAACAATGATTATTTCAGAAAAAAGGATTTGTACTTACTAGTGGTCTTTAATATGTTATCGTCCCATAGCGTGGATCATTACGATCTGAATACCTGCTCTTTATTTTTAAACTACAGACAACGAATTCTGGTTCAGATACTAGGAATGATCACAAGTCACAGAAGAAGCTGGCCCAGTTCAAGTGATCTTCACACCGCAAAGCAAAATTCCATAATGAATGGAGTGAGATCTTTTATAGCATGTATTATAAAGGATGTAAACCATTACGGGTATGACCTTGCAGATATTCTGCAATATATTGTCAGTAATGTGTAAGTTTGTGGAACTCAATATTGACACAGCAAAATATTAGTTCACATTAGCTGATTATTGCATAATTCATCATTACTATAGTGTTCAGGTGTAACACGTGTCACAGGACTCTCATTTGTGGTCCTGAAGGCAAATGGGATGATGTTGAAAAGCCATCTACTCAGAGAGAAGCTCACAAAGCCAGAGTGAAAGCATTAAAATCACATACCCAACTCAGCATCACTCAGACTTAGACCTGGATATATATACTACTATTCGCTCCCTAATGATTTTTCATTTATACAGTCTCAGCTGAAATGCACACATACAGAAGGAACATCCTGATTTCTATACATTCAATTCCACTGCTGTATTTTCACAATATCCCTCTACTGTTGATGCCTTATGGCACACGTGTTCTCACCATGATAATGAACAGGGTATCTATGTGGTGCTATGAAGGCAGTGGTGGAAGAAAATGTATGGAAATCAGTTTACCTTTGTGTATGTGCGAGTTTATGATGAAGTTGTACATATGAAAACAAGTATTAAGGACCGAGTACCACTATTACTTGAGGAGTGAAATTGAGTTTGCTTAACTCTTGCCTTGTGAGCATCTCACTGGGAAGACCGTTCAACATTACTGTTACCCTCAGAACCAAAACTGCTCGTCATGTGACGAATGTTACACCTGAGAAGTAAAGTTTTGATAAATTGTATTTCCCTCCATTAATGTACAGTTACTTCGCTATAATCTCCTGTGTCACTAGAGAGGTTCATTACCTGGCACATTACTGGAAATCTATTCAAGAAAACCTGGGTCGTCATACTTGAAATTGTTTGTATCTTCTATAATACATGATACGGGATGGTACATCTTGGTTCACTCTCTCCGGAATGTTGTTTTGTATAAAATGATGAAGAAAGACTGAAGACGCTTTCACTCAAATGACAAGTTCTTGTTGAAGAAAATTACGCACGAAGCCACAATTAAAGCTTGTATACAGCAGTTTGTAGCAGACTAGGCACGTATCACCACCGTCACAGACATCACGCGCGAGTCCATGAAGCGAGTCTGTGCTTTACTGTTCCTGGTAGTCGAAACTGTTATGAAGGACAGATGTTGGTCAAATAAATCCAAACTATCGTAATTTGCTTTCCATCTGCAACGGTGTTGATAATCCTGTTGCTAAATTGGCGAATGCTACAACAAACGTTCCACAACCAGGGAAATATTATTCCTAATCAGTCCTCACTTTTGTGTGTGTGTGTGTGTGTGTGTGTGTGTGTGTTCTTCCTGAACACAGTCACACACACGATTGCCTGTGATTGGTCTCCTGACAACCTAAAAACCAATTAAGATACCGTATACAAGAACAAGCCCATCATCATGCTGTGTGGCTTTACCTTTACAATCCATGAAAGATCAGAGTAACTTTTCATGCGAGATTCTAGTTCAGCTAAACCATGAAACTAACTGTGGAATATCACCGATTTCACTTTGCAATAACATTATCCCATAAAGTGAATATCTCAAACCTCTCGATCTTAACCTCGTATTATCGTACACTTGACCGGTCGAATCTGAACAACATGTCATATACCCTGGAGAGTAAGATTCGAACTGACGATGATTCATGAATCAAAAACTTGAAGCACGAACGTCTGATTCGCCAGTCTCAGGTCTACGTTTGGATCGTTAATAACTACAAAACGTCATGGAATCAACTATTTTCAAAATAACCTCGATGCGCATTTGATATTCGGTCAACATGTCGCCAATTCTGTTTGTAACAGTGCAAGTTATCACGGATATTCTGAATCTTACAAACTACTCGCTAGGAACTCTTCTCTCGCTCAGCAAGTGAAGTAACTTGATGAAGTGGAGGTAAGCCTGTCATTCCACTTCGCTGGCTTTAGATTTTCTTCAAACGGAACAAGGATGACAGTGCTTTTGTTGACTGTGTCACCACTTTTAGATGCAAACAAGCAAGCCCAAGATGTTCTACAGTAGAAAATAAACAGTAAAAGTAAAGAAGGAATGAGGTGACCAAGACGACTCGTCTAGTGTACACTGTGGGTAACGACATCCACAAGCAACTGACTCAGTGAGGTGCCGTTGAACGTAATCGAGACAAAGTGTAGGTTACGGAGCCGATTAGGTGTCGCAGGTTTCGGTAAGTGGGAGCTGGATTCACATACAGACAGAGGTGACGAATTTGCTCCAAGCAGCAGTCGACGAGATACTGAACTTATAATGTGACCAACGGTGAGGCGGCCCAGGTTGCATGTCCACACCTGCTCGTGAGATCATTATACTTGGACTCCAAACTGTCCACAGACACCGCCAACAAAGCTTGATCTAGAGCGAGATTTTAGGACACAGAAGTTCATCCTTATTCCACAGACTGATACATCTGTATGTCCAACCGCACCAGCTGCTATATGTAAACCCTCGCAGCACATCAGATACACCTGGTGCCTCTCCCGACAAGTGAGACACAGACGAGAACCCCTGAAACCACCTCCCGGCCACAGAAGCTCTGTACTCAGGGTTATCCAGTACGATAGATAGGAGGGCCATCGAGACATCATCATACACTGAGATAGATCTAGCAATGGTCTTCAGAGAAAAGATTGAGAGATTGTAGTAAATTCTCTAAATCAAGACTCCAGAACACATTTCAAGACGAACACGTACATTGATTTTGATTGCTGGGAACAGGTACAAATTCCGTAAGAAGAAAACTCGGGACTTCAGCAACTGATGCAAGATTTGCAGAAACTGAAATCGATGCGTAGGAAGCCTCATGATATCCAACCAGCCATCATCCCACACACACGTTGGCAGTGCGGCAGACCAGTCCAGGACGTCATCCAGTCCACAACTGCATTCATATGAAAGCTTATATTCACGCAAGTCTGGCATTCAACATGCAGCAATGGTGTCGGTGGATCAAAAAACAAGACAGTAAACTACATAAGGGAAAAATAAACACATATCAACCGGCACAAACGATCCAGCAGTTTTCACCTCAGGTTTGAATGATTTGAAACAGTCATCAGTGGAACAAACTGATCGCCCGAGTCAAGAATGGAACTCAATGGAGTGAACAAATTTAGGGAGTTACGGGTTAACAGTTACTTGGGGTCACTCATGAAGATAATGCAGCGTACTGATGGAGGATAACAGAATGAAAAAGTTTACTACGGGGAAATAGTTGCAGGAGACAACACGCTGTTTCCAGGGGAACTTTCAGTGATGAAAGATGAGTGAATGAATTTGTTCTCGTATCTATCAGATCTACAGAACCTGACACACAACCCAACACTCTCCTCAAGACTGTATACAGTGGTCTTGGACGGAAAATCCACCTCTTGCAAAAGGTAGAGACAACAGATGAAATAAATGTATTATTGCTGCAGGAAACTTGCTCATGCAGATGTCATGGGTTTAGTCCCGCCAGCAGCCAAAGGTCTCGACTACACCAAGTACCAAGCTAGTTAGTCGGCATGAGCTTTGTTTAGTCTGTCATCCCATGTAAGTACCTTAGTACGTGATGACGTGGAGGTTCAGGATGTTAAACGTCATTTAGAGACAGAGTCATTCCTCATATATAACGCTTACAGGCACCGTGGGACAACTATACATTCACATGACCTTTCATCTCAAGCTAAGTGCTAAGTGGAACTTCCTTTCATGGATCTTCGACCACCTAACTGATATAGATATCTAGGTAAGGTTCCAAGGATATTTGCGTCACTACAGGATCTTATATAATAGAACAACTTCGGGGGTTTGAACGTCTGATGTTCTACAACATCCGAATGGAAGAACTCATTAAGGCCACTTAATCTGATAACACTCACCCCAGTGATGTGGACAACATAGTGAATGTTAGCTGCGAGGTTCATGGCCTGGCCAGTTCACAGTCTACTCTTGATACTGATGGAAAAAGTTGCCTTGATCTGGGACTAAAAATCTCTATTGCAAAGTCAATAATACTCTGAATTGGTATTAAGGATCCAGTAACGCAAGATAAAATCATGATTTTGTACCATATTGACAAAGGAGTAGTTTTGTTAAGTACAGAAAGTAATGCTCAGCAGACTGGTTGAATCTGATTATAGATAGGTCGAGTAACATGGCTGAGACTGACCACCGTGTTCCCAGGACATGCTACACTCACGCTGGCATGTCTCCTTGTGACTACTCCGCCCCAGCAATGCCAATTCTACCTCGGTCAAAAATAAATTTCTCGAGACCATACAGAATACCGCAAGCATTGCAGGAACTTTAGGGTCGATTAACGCGGAAAACACATACAGACAGAGGTGACGAATTTGCTCCAAGCAGCAGTCGACGAGATACTGAACTTATAATGTGACCAACGGTGAGGAGGCCCAGGTTGCATGTCCACACCTGCTCGTGAGATCATTATACTTGGACTCTAAACTGTCCACAGACACCACCAACAAAGCCTGATCTAGAGCGAGATTTTATGACACACAAGTTCATCCCTATTCCACAGACTGATACATTTCCAGCCTATAGTGTTAAGAATTCAATCCCTCACTTCTCCTTTGGTAGTTAAGGCACAAAGGGAAGGTAAACATTGTGCTCTCTAGAAGCAGCTGGAGTCAGTTCCTGCCGGGTGGACACACCTACAGCATGATGAGCCGTGTATGACAGCAGCGTACATCAGTCTCAGGTTCGTGGAAGCTTCCACAGACCTACGCAACGCAGGACTTGATCTCCCAACTTCAGGATGTGCCCATGATCTCCTCCTGGGCCTCTCTTGTTGCTGAACTATCATTAGTTTTGCCATCCACCAGCAGATCCCTTCTATATCCTGTATAGTTAGAATCCCATGTTCTATCTACCGTTTACCAGAACATTCCTCCAAATTTGGCTCCGTGGTTTATTTCACTGACAGGTACGTAGACCAACAGTTTCTGCTCGCAGCTGCATGTTTTTACACTTCTCTTACCTCCAATATATGGAGTAACTAATAATGTCTTCACAGAGGGAATTAACTGCCCTCAAAATGTCTCTGAATATGCTACAGCTCATACCATAACCTAGTGATACGCACAGATTCGAAAACTGATTTTCAAACTGAAGCACCTCATTCCTGCTGACAGTGTTAATCTAATTACAAAAATTAAACCAATCCTTATCTATAGTTACAGGTGTTATTCTTATCTGAGCTCCTAGCCATGTAAATGTGTTCGGAAATGAGGTTGGCAACAGATTAGCCAGACAAGCAACACTGCAAGAGACAGCGGAAGAACGAATCCTAGCGAGTGTGAACCAGAAGCAGCGAAGGTTTAGGTCTGTCCGGAGACGTCGTCTGCTTAAACACAATATAACCCTCTGCAATTTTCCACCTTCGGCCGCCTGGTATAAGGCCGTAACTGACAACCAACCACCAGAGCTTGGCGACAGGACGACCAAGGTTGAGGAGCGTCTCACACACCGTCGTCGCCTGGGCTACCCCTGTGCCTGGGAGCTGTGGCTGACCATCCCGTTGGATAGTAAGAAATGTGACCACACATCATTACGCACTTCACTGTGATGATCTATACGTAGGAGAGTACCACAGTAAATGATATTAACGTGGTGACTGTAGCAAGCTGCCTGATGTGAAAGTTACCTACAATGTTTTACTGTTGGAACTGCGAATAAATTCAAGGAAGTAACTACATTACCTGGGTAACTGTCTAGATCTTTCAAGGAAACGATAGATGAGGACTGATCCTGCATTTTAATTTCCTGTAATTGCAAACATTCGATCTACTATCATATCTTGCGACTGTATTGCGTAACCTTATCCCAGTAATTTACTCACTGAAAGTATTACAAAGTTTTATTTTTGATTCTGCAAGTAAAGAGCAGCCACACTATAGCAGTACAGTGGAGCAACACCATGGACAGCAAACCACAGAACCGCTGAATGTGTAGACTCATAAGAGAACCAAGAATATCTGGGAGAAAACAAAAGACGACTCTGTTCTAAACATGACCAAGGAGGAAGAAATAACAAAATGATAACAGAGGAGCGCGAGTCCATCACTGTAGCAGCAAATAGTGGACACTGCGAGAGATAGTCTCACGACGCACAATAACACCAACAAATACACCATTATGAAGAAGAAAGGCAAAAGACACGAATAAAAAAGTCTCAGTCAGGTGAACTGCCAACCTGCTTTTCACTTCTCTTGTAATTAATATTATGATATCTAAGTTCCACCTCTACTCTTACCCTTGATTTCCAATTTGATTCCATTGAACATATTCCCTTACGCCAGACCACACACACATACTAGAATTTTTGCTTTGATCGTAACAGAAAGACATTTTTGACTCTGTACAAATCTCTATTTCAATTTTGATCTTTCTGTATCGATTTAAGTCATGTCCTGTAGATTTGGATGCCACTCTTTAATATTATACTTCCCATGTATTCCCTGCGTGTCGTAAAAGGCGACTAAAACGGGAGGGGGTGGGGGACTGGAAATCCTCTCCTCCCGTTCTTTCTAATTTTCCAAAATGAACAGAGAAGGGGGGGCAAGTGAGGATACTCCCTTTAAGACTCAGTCCTCTGTTCTTAACGTTACCTTGCTAATGCGGGAAATGGCGAATATGTATGAAAAAAGTATATATATATATATATATATATATATATATATATATATATATATATATATATATATATATATATATATACTTTATATTCTTTCTCCCCTATCCCTGGGGATAGGGGAGAAAGAATACTTCCCACGTATTCCCTGCGTGTCTTAGAAGGCGACTAAAAGGGGAGGGAGCGGGGGGCTGGAAATCCTCCCCTCTCGTTTTTTTTTTTAATTTTCCAAAGGAGGGAACAGAGAATTGGGCCGGGTGAGGGTGTTCCCTCAGGGCCCAGTCCTCTGTTTTTGGCGCTACCTCGCTAATGCGGGAAATGGCGAATAGTTTGAAAGAAAGAAAGATATATATATATATATATATATATATATATATATATATATATATATATATATATATATATATATATATATTTTTTTTTTTTTTTTTTTTTTTGTCGCTGTTTCCCGCGTTTGCGAGGTAGCGCAAGGAAACAGACGAAAGAAAATGGCCCAACCCACCCCCATACACATGTATATACATACGTCCACACACGCAAATATACATACCTACACAGCTTTCCATGGTTTACCCCAGACGCTTCACATGCCCCGATTCAATCCACTGACAGCACGTCAACCCCGGTATACCACATCGCTCTAATTCACTCTATTCCTTGCCCTCCTTTCACCCTCCTGCATGTTCAGGCCCCGATCACACAAAATCTTTTTCACTCCATCTTTCCACCTCCAATTTGGTCTCCCTCTTCTCCTCGTTCCCTCCACCTCCGACACATATATCCTCTTGGTCAATCTTTCCTCACTCATTCTCTCCATGTGCCCAAACCATTTCAAAACACCCTCTTCTGCTCTCTCAACCACGCTCTTTTTATTTCCACACATCTCTCTTACCCTTACGTTACTTACTCGATCAAACCACCTCACACCACACATTGTCCTCAAACATCTCATTTCCAGATTGAGAGGGTGAAGGCATGTACAGAGCATCAGATTGGGGAAGAGCAGTGTGGTTTCAGAAGTGGTAGAGGATGTGTGGATCAGGTGTTTGCTTTGAAGAATGTATGTGAGAAATACTTAGAAAAGCAAATGGATTTGTATGTAGCATTTATGGATCTGGAGAAGGCATATGATAGAGTTGATAGAGATGCTCTGTGGAAGGTATTAAGAATATATGGTATGGAAGGCAAGTTGTTAGAAGCAGTGAAAAGTTTTTATCGAGGATGTAAGGCATGTGTACGCGTAGGAAGAGAGGAAAGTGATTGGTTCTCAGTGAATGTAAGTTTGCGGCAGGGGTGTGTGATGTCTCCATGGTTGTTTAATTTGTTTATGGATGGGGTTGTTAGGGAGGTGAATGCAAGAGTTTTGGAAAGAGGGGCAAGTATGAAGTCTGTTGGGGATGAGAGAGCTTGGGAAGTGAGTCAGTTGTTGTTCGCTGATGATACAGCGCTGGTGGCTGATTCATGTGAGAAACTGCAGAAGCTGGTGACTGAGTTTGGTAAAGTGTGTGAAAGAAGAAAGTTAAAAGTAAATGTGAATAAGAGCAAGGTTATTAGGTACAGTAGGGTTGAGGGTCAAGTCAATTGGGAGGTGAGTTTGAATGGAGAAAAACTGGAGGAAGTGAAGTGTTTTAGATATCTGGGAGTGGATCTGGCAGCGGATGGAACCATGGAAGCGGAAGTGGATCATAGGGTGGGGGAGGGGGCGAAAATTCTGGGAGCCTTGAAGAATGTGTGGAAGTCGAGAACATTATCTCGGAAAGCAAAAATGGGTATGTTTGAAGGAATAGTGGTTCCAACAATGTTGTATGGTTGCGAGGCGTGGGCTATGGATAGAGTTGTGCGCAGGAGGATGGATATATATATATATATATATATATATATATATATATATATATATATATATATATATATATATATGCGTGTGTGTGTGTTATTCTAATGAGCTGTTATGTTGTTATACCAGTCGGATGAATGAGTTAGTCATCGTAGTTTCCTTAGTTTCGACAGAGTAGTTTCGTCAAAGAAACTAACTTCTCTTTTTCAAGTCTCATTACCACTGTGATAAATGTCACAGAGAAATCAATAAACAATCGCTACATAGATGCCAGTTGTCACCTGCGCCTGTAACTAGCATACAAATTATCCACAAATATGTTACCACAAGATACCCACCCGGGTCTCCCGTTATATTACACACTATGATCAAACCATATTTTGAGGGGTTTTATAATGATGATCTTGGTCAACTGTTATACCAGGTGGTCATGTAAAGCGATTCTGAATGTAACTCACTCACTCCGTGTCTGCCTGGCGGGGGGAAAATGAAACCGAAAGGATGAGGCAATGGACCGTTGAGCATCCGGTGGATTTAAAGATGGCTGCGACCCGCCTAGATTCAAATGGTTATGCATTACGTCAGAAAAGATGTCTACGATAGCTTGGTTTGAATGACACTGGTTATGTAAATGGCTCATTATTTGGGCAACCGCAAGAGATGCAAAATTTGCTCAGACGTGGTATCAAAATTCATAACAGACCTCACGATATACGACGACTCGTCTCACTAGAACATGGTTGAACAAGCCACAAGTAGTAATTCGTTTACCTTTGTATAATTATTTTTGGCTAAAATTACACAATATTCATATATGACGCGAAACAATATAATTGATTTTCAGGTGCGCAAACAACAAGACCATCAACAGGATGGTCCCCACAGAGTGGGCCGGTCTGTGAAGCACAGATAAGTCTTGCAGTGAGAGTGTGTATAATGCAGGAAGATGTTCACACTCCAAATCTGAGCTAATGTAGGATTAATGTAAATGTAACCAAACGTAACGCAGGAGTTACGTAACGGAACCTAACCAATCCCAACCAAACAAATCTAGCCACCTAACCTTACTTCAGATTAACATAAAGTAACGTGGTATCAACCTAATAATGATAATCCAAATTATCAATAACAACTTACCTTATTCTAGATGATATAACTCCTGCCTGCAGCCGTTTGTTGAACCTTTCTCCGTCGATTTCATCAAGCGTTCCAGTTCCTCCAATGTCTTATTATTATAGTCACGATGATACATAAACCAGGATCACGAGTCACGATGATACATAAACCAGGATCACGAGTCACGATGATACATAAACCAGGATCACGAGTCACGATGATACATAAACCAGGATCACGAGTCACGATGATACATAAACCAGGATCACGAGTCACGATGATACATAAACCAGGATCACGAGTCACGATGATACATAAACCAGGATCACGAGTCACGATGATACATAAACCAGGATCACGAGTCACGATGATACATAAACCAGGATCACGAGTCAAAAGTTAAATCAATCGATCTCAATATCCTTTTAGGTCCTTATATCACACACCATATGTACAGGTGAGAAGGACTGGAGAAAAAAATGAACGTTTCCGTATTCATCTACTTATCATAGTACTTCCCAGCAGTCTCACATTCAAATATCAGTGTTGTCTCAGTGATTCGTAACTTACACATTGGACGCACAGTGGTCACTTAATCCTACTTTAAACATTAAAGCAAAAATCCTTGTCCTAATTGCCTCAGCGATACACCATACACGACATACACAACAACACATACCACAGAGCCTCCCGTGCTCACACGTATGTGTTACAGTGACCGCCGGGCAACCGTGTAGGGTAGGGGGGCGGGAGCGAGGCAAGTCACACAGCCATGTGAACGCCTCCACTACCGCTTCGTCTGTTGAATTGTCTCATCAAGTTGAAACTCGACACTTGGTTCACGATTTCCTCCGTCGTGCTTACGATCCTATACAATACGGCCTACAGATGATCGTCACACGGGGGGGGGGGTGTTGCTTATTCAAGTACACTGGCAAGAGCAGACAACATATTTTTGTTACTTTATAAAGATTATAGGTACAATATATTGGTTATATATTCTTATTATTGTACCATGAGCTAGAAAAAGGCTACTCTCCTGATTTTTGCTTTGTTTATGAAAACGTTTCTGTCCTGACTTCAATTTCTTAAAGTTCTTGTATCAATAAAAACGAGGGAAGCAGGGAACCCAACGAGGTCGTTTGCTCTGGGATCTTGCTAGCATCTGACGCAGGACCAAACTGTGACCCCAAAGGAAGTCTTATTTTTTTCTAGAAAATATTGTTGATTGAAACCAAAAAGATTTGATTGATAAATGGCGCCAACGTGAGCTGTGCCTAAGCATCAGAAGGAAACTAAAGTCTTAAGGTAATCATCATGCATTGTTCCTCAAGTGAACAATGTTTTCTATAACACATCTATATTCTTTTCACAAATTCTTACATCAGTCTCAATACCCTTCGAACAGATCGATTGCTAGACCTCAAAATTAGGATGTATATCGACCTCCATAGAAAAAAGAAAGAAAATGGGATACGAGACGGGACGGAAAAAGGAAAACGTAACTTACAAAATACATTCAACAGCATTTATAAGTTACTTAAAGTGATTGACATTTCATATCTATATACATGAGCAATTTGAAAATGATTTGTTACGTGTAAACATACTACACTCATCACTGTGTCTACGTTGTGAGGTAAACAGTGAGGAACAGACCTACATACAGGCAGGCCAGAGCTGCACGATCCCTAGGCACACACTCAGGCCGGCTCTCCTCTGCTTTCCATCTCTCGTCTTGATTTCTATAAAAACTTGCTCAAAAGATCTTTAATTGCGGCAGGGAAGAACTCATCAGCAAAGCAAAATTAGCGCAACAGTCATTTTCAGATAAGAAAAAATGTAGAAGATAAGCATCAAAAAATATCGTTTAAACCTTTAAAATACCGAAAATATTTCAGCCGTTAATCGAACTAATTTTTTCCAATAATTCGCAACGTATTAAACGTGCGTCCATGTCCAGATATAACCTATCACTAGGATTCTAATTATCTAATGAGTCTAAAGCATGAAGGTGCTTTACAGGCTTTACGCCAGCTAGTTAATTAGCACCCCAAAAAATATCAATTATGATTGTATTCATAATTCTAACCATTCTCAATATACTAATTATACATATACAAATAACATATTATACTTGTTATGATAAACACTACAGCCCAGGTAGTGCAGCAATCATAAACTGAATATGATCTGGCAACCTCCAATTGCACAACGTGTTTTCATGAAGAATAATGTACGAGCAGTGGTGAACTGATGGTTGTAGTGGTTTGTTCAAATGGCAGGAGTATTTTGTATCATGATTACCGTAGCTATCATGAAGCTATGTGAGGACGTTCATCATCACCATTCATAGTCTGCCAGCACATGAGGAGAGGGGTGACATACTTCACTGGTGGAATGGCAGTGATCCACTCACTGAATAGGCCTCACGTCAGTTCCTTTGATGATCTATCAAGACGCATGTGAAGATCCTGACGTTTTTACAGAATAAAACTCTGCCTCTGGTCCACGTATCGTTGTGTTTGACAGATACAACAAAAAAGATCAATACAGCATATGGAGTGTCACTGACGAGTCACCAAGTGAGTGGTGCACGTGAAGCGACAAATTATTAAAATGTTCCTGAAATGATCTGTTACTAAAGCAGCCTTGTTTACATTTGTGCGTGACTCCATCGCTTCCAAGGCACCAGCAAGACTCAAAGTTGACCAGTCAGTAGTTCCTGCAGGAGGTTTCACTACTGTCTTGCCTGTTAAACTGGTAAACGACACAAGGGTGGTCATGCTTCCTCACCTCTTCTCCTGCCATGAAGAATCAGGCACCAGACCATATCTTTCGTGCCACTGATCTCCCTCACACACACTCAAGACTTGCTATCTGTTGTGACGACACGGAGGTGTTGGTGATAAAATTGTACTTTTGTAGCGAAGCACGTGTAGCTGCCGAGGCCTCAATGAATGTCTGATATTCAGGAAGGAGTGTTACACACGGACGCTACATCCCAGTGTTCACAGTTGTTGAAGAAATGGGAGAGGACATGCACGTGTCTGCCACCTGTGACACCACCAGTGCACTGGTCACGAAGGACAAAAACATTGCCTTTATAAAGCCGTTCCAGCTTGTCAACACTGTCCATGGTGTGTCACTGCCTCTTTGTCCTTCACTGTATGTTGCATGTCGTTCACCGCCACTCGCTCCTTCCCTGCATGTTGCACGTCGTTCACTGCCACTCGCTCCTTCCCTGCACGTTGCACGTCGTTCACAGCCACTCGCTCCTTCCCTGCACGTTGCACGTCGTTCACTGCCACTCGCTCCTTCCCTGCATGTTGCACGTCGTTATTTTATATTGCTCTATATTGAGAAGAGTAAACAAAGTAGGAACGTCGACGAATTGAGGTACATATCGGTTTAACCTTCCTCACTCCGATTAAAGATGCTGTCGGTCAGCATGTGACTGTTCTGGATCATGTTGCCGACCTCAGTATAGCGCCGCCAAAGTGACATTATAAAGCCAAGTACAGCAGATGCCATGGGATGATGGTTGAGGGCGGCTGTATGAAGCACAGAGTGTGTGAATAAGACTGTACACCAAGAGAAGTTCGAGACCTCACCCACCTCTTCTGCAACCATACTGACTGCCTCACTTCCAGGATATGCCAGCGTATCATGGTTTCTGGGCTACTATGTTTTGAGCACTGCTCTTATACTGGCTGTCCCAGGAGCCCAGTGGTACAGAACAATGAATCTAGAGAGTCTGGCATATGGATTTAACCAGAACTTGGGAGGCTTAACAGTCAAGCAAATTAGCAACCCTACCTCGCTGATAAGGACAAATATATGCATTTATCATTGTCATAATGTTCCATATCATCATCGTTTGGTGGCAGCACTTACATGGTTCAGGTTGTACACACCATCGGCATGACAATATATTGCGTTGTAACTATCTCAGTGGTTTGCTCGGCATCAATGGTACCCATTAAGTATGCGGAACTGATTCACGGTTTGATAACAGCTGTCGGTAGTGTAACATGACTATATTTCATACCGAGGTTAAGATTTTTCATTTAATTATGTGCCACGAAGGTAACATGATAAATGAACGGTTTGACAGAGAGTAACGTCAGCAGTGAAAGTATGAGCAACAAGTGTGAAGTTTTCTGACCCTCTACAACTGTGAGTGATCAGAGGGCGCTAGATGATGCAGAATACCGTAATATAACTCTGCTACCATATTGTAACTAAAACTATACTTTCCTATATTTTCATGAATTACTCATTGTGAAAAACATGACTATGTTTTGTTATTTTGGGGAAGGTAAATAAGGTAATCATAAGGTAGATAAGGTAAATAAGGTTTGCTAGAAGGCGGTCGCTACGCTAACATCGTTAAACAGGTTTTGAAAAAAAAAAAAAAAGAAAGAACAAAAGTAATGCTCGAACTAGGGTCCCGCGGGGAGATGCCCCCCCAACTCCCACTGGACCCCCTACCACCAAGCCCAGGGGAAGAGATACTACCTTCCCTCCCCATCAACAGGTATGGTATCATGATGATGACTCTTTACGTGATCTTCATGTTCCGAGTTGTCATAACCTTCAACAATCCCCTGTCGTCTTCTTCGACTGATGGTGTTGTCATGACAGTACACTGACCTCTGCCAGCCACAGGTCAGTGTACTGTCATGAGAACACCACCACCCAGGTAAAGGTTCAGTGTGCACTCATGAGAACTCCAATATTCGAAGGAGACGACAGTGTTTAACAATAGGTATACTGTGGTCGCCTCTGTGTACTGAATACTTGGGTCAATAACATCTTCCGGTTTCTGTATTACCCGTCTGGCCAATGTATACATCTCTACATGCCTTACATTCAACGGCGTAAACAAACCCAAGTTTTTGTTAATTTGGTCTACTTCTGATAAAGGTCTTACAGATAGTGCTGTCATATTGGAAGGTAACATTAAAACACTGTTCTTTAGTCCTTGTCTTACATTTGCTAAGTTGGGAGAACAGAGCAACAACATACATTCATATCTATCATCCTTCAGTACATTGTTGTTAACAGATGTACAAAATGTCTTCCTGGCTTTCCAGTCAGATTTATTCACAAACCACTTAGGAATACGCTCGGGTGATTTCCTCCTCAAGTAAGTGGTGGTTTCTTCAACAGGGACTTCGGTGAATAGGGAATTCACATCAAAACTAATGAGTTTATGTTCAGATCAAATATATATATATATATATATATATATATATATATATATATATATATATATATATATATATATATATGTGTGTGTGTGTGTGTGTGTGTGTGTGTGTGTGTGTGTGTGTGTGTAAGAAAGGGAGCTGGAAGGATGGAATGAAAAAGATTTTGAGTGATCGGGACCTGAACATGCAGGAAGGTGAAAGATGAGCACAGGATAGAGTGAACTGGAATGGTATGGTTTACAGGGGTCGACTTGCTGTCAACGGACTGAACCATGGCATGTGAAGCGTCTCTGGGGCCTGGATGTGGCTAGTGACCTGTGGCTTCGGTGTACTGCGCACTGCAGCTAGAGAATGGATGTGAAGGAATGGGGCCTTTTTTCGTCTGAATCAGGAGTTACGTCGTCAAATCAGTGAACGGCGATAAAGCATATATATATATATATATATATATATATATATATATATATATATATATATATATATATATATATATGGTTTCAGAAGTGGTAGAGGATGTGTGGATCAGGTGTTTGCTTTGAAGAATGTATGTGAGAAATACTTAGAAAAGCAAATGGATTTGTATGTAGCATTTATGGATTTGGAGAAGGCATATGGTAGAGTTGATAGAGATGCTCTGTGGAAGGTATTAAGAATATATGGTGTGGGAGGCAAGTTGTTAGAAGCAGTGAAAAGTTTTTATCGAGGATGTAAGGCATGTGTACGTGTAGGAAGAGAGGAAAGTGATTGGTTTTCAGTGAATGTAGGTTTGCGGCAGGGGTGTGTGATGTCTCCATGGTTGTTTAATTTGTTTATGGATGGGGTTGTTAGGGAGGTGAATGCAAGATTTCTGGAAAGAGGGGCAAGTATGCAGTCTGTTGTGGATGAGAGAGCTTGGGAAGTGAGTCAGTTGTTGTTCGCTGATGATACAGCGCTGGTGGCTGATTCATGTGAGAAACTGCAGAAGCTGGTGACTGAGTTTGGTAAAGTGTGTGAAAGAAGAAAGTTAAGAATAAATGTGAATAAGAGCAAGGTTACTAAGTACAGTAAGATTGAGGGTCAAGTCAATTGGGAGGTAAGTTTGAATGGAGAAAAACTGGAGGAAGTAAAGTGTTTTAGATATCTGGGAGTGGATCTGGCAGCGGATGGAACCATGGAAGCGGAAGTGAATCATAGGGTGGTGGAGGGGGCGAAAATCCTGGGAGCATTGAAGAATGTGTGGAAGTCGAGAACATTATCTCGGAAAGCAAAAATGGCTATGTTTGAAGGAATAGTGGTTCCAACAATGTTGTATAGTTGCGAGGCGTGGGCTATGGATAGAGTTGTGCGCAGGAGGGTGGATGTGCTGGAAATGAGATGTTTGAGGACAATATGTGGTGTGAGGTGGTTTGATCGAGTAAGTAATGTAAGGGTAAGAGAGATGTGTGGAAATAAAAAGAGCGTGGTTGAGAGAGCAGAAGAGGGTGTTTTGAAATGGTTTGGGCACATGGAGAGAATGAGTGAGGAAAGATTGACCAAGAGGATATATGTGTCGGAGGTGGAGGGAACGAGGAGAAGTGGGAGACCAAATAGAGGTGGAAAGATGGAGTGAAAAAGATTTTGAGTGATCGGGGTCTGAACATGCGGGAGGGTGAAAGGCGGGCAAGGAATAGAGTGAATTGGATCGATGTGGTATACCGGGGTCGACGTGCTGTCAATGGATTGAACCAGGGCATGTGAAGCGTCTGGGGTAAACCATGGAAAGTTCTGTGGTGCCTAGATGTGGAAAGGGAGCTGTGGTTTCGGGCATTATTACAAGACAGCTAGAGACTGGGTGTGAGCGAATGGGGCCTTTGTTGTCTTTCCTAGCGCTACCTCGCACACATGAGGGGGGAGGGGGTGTTTTTCCATGTGTGGCGAGGTGGCGATGGGAATAAATAAAGGCAGATAGTATGAATTTTGTACATGTGTATATATGTATATGTCTGTGTGTGTATATATATGTGTACATTGAGATGTATAGGTATGTATATTTGCGTATGTGGACGTGTATGTATATACATGCGTATGGGGGTGGGTTGGGCCATTTCTTTCGTCTGTTTCCTTGCGCTACCTCGCAAACGCGGGAGACAGCGACAAAGCAAAATGAATATATATATATATATATATATATATATATATATATATATATATATATATATATATATATATATATATATGTATATATATATATATATATATATATATATATATATATATATATATATATATATATATATATATATATATAACGTATTTATTTGTTTAAGTTTACGAGGGCTTGGCTGGGGAGAAGAGAACACACCGTGGTACCGGTGTACAGCCAATTACGTCATGTAAACACGGTGGCTCTGCCAGCCACATCGGTGGGGGTGGGGTGGAGGCGGGGGTCAGCTTTTGATGAAAGAAATCGAACAATTTTTTATATTCAGTCAACACTGGTGAAATATAATGGTGGCCATCCTCATCGCTGAAGAGCACCGGAATGTTGTGCACACAATGCTACCCCTCGCTGCTCGGTATTGTCTTTTTACCCAAATTGAACGGCTGTTCAACAAGACTCGTATGGTGTGTGGTGGTGAACATTCTGGTCACAGTCTTTCATGCATCGTCCTGGAGGGAGAACGTAATTGCACTGTAGCGTAAGGCATCACTAGGGAGTCATCAGGGTAACTGTTCAGTACGTGCATGTGTTAAAGATGAAAGAGTTAGACACTGAGCAAGTCTGTAGTGTGTATCTCAGTGCTGACCATACATAGCAGTTAACAGCACAGTATGCACGGTACGTACCCTCAGTGTTTAGCGCACTACAATAGCGTATAACAAAGTATCCTAACGTGACCCAGAGGATGAATCATATCAGTTCATTTCAGTGGCCCTTCCTGTGTTAAGCTGCCGTCTCCTCTTCAGTTAGTGTAGCGGCCTGCCAATGTTAGAGTCCATTCCTGTATTATCTTCGCGTTTCTCTCAAATTAGTGTCGTCTGCTGTGAAGAATAACAAGACAACAAATAGCTTGCTGTGCACTACGGGTGCCGCTACATGTGATCTACACAAGTTGTTGTTCTGTTCCAAAGTCGAGCGACTCTTTGTTTATACTGAAATTTGTTTGATAAACAAACTACGGAAAACATCGCGGAACCCTCACAATTAACTGAACCTGGTTTGTCTGAGAGCTGTACGCGAATGAATTCTACTTGATTTTCGTTCACATAACGTGAATCATATTGTCTTTACTAGTCTTTCTAGAAAAGATAGAATGTTACATATGTAGTTTACTGCACTACCGTTGTGTTGTCATTAATCTTTTGATGGCATACATCAGGTCAATATGTTCTGCACCTCAAGCACACATGGCAGGCCATCAGATGTTCCCTCACACAGACACACACACACACACACACACACACACACATCCTTACATACACATGGCTTAGGCTGGTGAGTGTGTGTGTGTGTGTGTGTGTGTGTGTGTGTGTGTGTGTGTGTGTGTGTAAATAAACATGATACATATATACAAGTTAAAGAGACGGAACAACACTTGCAGAACTCTTTCCTGGTAACACAGATCTTAATCACATACAACTCATCATACTTCACTTGCCTCCTTGGTGTAAATTGTGATTTGTCAGGGACGTTGCGTCTGACGCTCGTAGCACTGTAGCTCTCCTCCGACACAAAATATTTCTTGGTTCTTGTTTTACATACTGGCCTCTGCGGAATGGTGTCCGGAGCTCCCTCGAGTCCCAAGAGATAACCAAGAAATCTGCTCTGGTACACAGTCATAATCCTCGCTTATTGTCTCACAAGTCGGTCCATCCGAAGGGGTAAGTACAGCACCTTCCGAACTCGGGGTTAGATCAATCATTTACCAACAGACACACACAAATCCTTCCACTCTGGTCGTGCAGGATCCCAGTGAGGTGATGCAGCAGCAAGAGCAGCAGCGGTGGTGGTGGTGTCTGGGTTGAGGGTAATCCCATCGGTGTGTCACAGAGAACCAGCAGTGTGCTCTCTCACATATGGCTCTGGCTAAACACATTGTGCTTACCAATATCTAATTTTGATGGCAAGATTTTATATATATATATATATATATATATATATATATATATATATATATATATATATATATATATATGATGATACAGCGCTGGTGGCTGATTCATGTGAGAAACTGCAGAAGCTGGTGACTGAGTTTGGTAAAGTGTGTGAAAGAAGAAAGTTAAGAGTAAATGTGAATAAGAGTAAGGTTATTAGGTACAGTAGGGTCGAGGGTCAAGTCAATTGGGAGGTAAGTTTGAATGGAGAAAAACTGGAGGAAGTAAAGTGTTTTAGATATCTGGGAGTGGATCTGGCAGCGGATGGAACCATGGAAGCGAAAGTGAATCATAGGGTGGGGGAGTGGGCGAAAATCCTGGGGGCCTTGAAGAATGTGTGGAAGTCGAGAACATTATCTCGGAAAGCAAAAATGGGTATGTTTGAAGGAATAGTGGTTCCAACAATGTAGTATGGTTGCGAGGCGTGGGGTATGGATAGAGCTGTGCGCAGGAGGGTGGATGTGCTGGAAATGAGATGTTTGAGGACAATCTGTGGTGTGAGGTGGTTTGATCGAGTAAGTAATATAAGGGTAAGAGAGATGTGTGGAAATAAAAAGAGTGGTTGAGAGAGCAGAAGAGGTTGTTTTGAAATGGTTTGGGCACATGGAGAGAATGAGTGGGGAAAGATTGACGAAGAGGATATATGTGTCGAAGGTGGAGGGAACGAGGAGAAGTGGGAGACCAAGTTGGAGGTGGAAAATGGAGTGAAAAAGATTTTGAGTAATCGGGGCCTGAACATGCAGGAGGGTGAAAGGCGGGCAAGGAATAGAGTGAATTGGATCGATGTGGTATACCGGGGTCGACGTGCTGTCAATGGATTGAATCAGGGCATGTGAAGGGTAAACGATGGAAAGTTCTGTGGGGCCTGGATGTGGAAAGGGAGCTGTGGTGTCGGGCATTATTACATGACAGCTAGAGACTGAGTGTGAACGAATGGGGCCTTTGTGTCTTTTCCTAGCGCTACCTCGCACACATGAGGGGGGGAGGAGGATGTTATTCCATGTGTGGCGAGGTGGCGATGGGAATAAATAAAGGCAGACAGTATAAATTTTGTACATGTGTATATATGTATATGTCTGTGTGTATATATATATATATATGTGTACATTGAGATGTATAGGTATGTATATTTGCGTGTGTGGACGTGTATGTATATACATGTGTATGGGGGTGGGCTGGGCCATTTCTTTCGTCTGTTTCCTTGCGCTACCTCGCAAACGCGGGAGACAGCAACAAAGCAAAATAAATGATATATATATATATATATATATATATATATATATATATATATATATATATATATATCATGTAAATCATATACATGACGTGTTGTGCCTGGTGTGATGTTTGCTCACGTTACCTACACCGTATGATATTTATGATATGCAATACGTTCAGGAGATCCGGAACCTAACGGTAAAACTTCGGAAAGAACTTAGGAATAAATCATAAGCACTCAGACCAGAACATTATCCAGTGTTTCATTTATCATTAAAGACATTTATCATCATTATGTTTCATTTCCTTTTTCAAGTGTTGGTTGAAACGTATACTCTCTTCCTTGTAACGCAATGCTCTCGTATGGTTCACCAATGTACTGAAAATTGTCCAGTATATTCAAACATTAATGACATCAGATAAAGCTTCCGAAATACGATCGATTTAAAGAATCGATCGTTGGATCACCATCTATCTCTCTCAACTGTCTTCACAATACCTAACAACATGGAGAGATGGATGTAGTTTAGATTCCAGGAATATGTTTAGACAACTGGAAATGTATTTAGCTATAGTTATTATTTTTAGACTATTTAGCTTTTCAAGGCTTGGAGGTGTACCAGACTTATAGATCACTGAAATCCACAGAAGCAGTGAGCGGATCTGTGGTGTTCCAGTTCGGCTACCAAGGTTCTGGAAAATGTTGTGTGTTCATGATTATTTTTGGAAATGGATGGAGAAACTGGAGAGGAGAGTGAAAGGTTGAGTGTCCGATGTGTTATTAAGTGTTGTGCTAGAGATGGTGTGAGGGTGTGAGGATGAAGTGAAATATATGGTTTGTGAGGCAACGCTCTATGAGTAAGTGAGGCAAAAACAGCCAAAAAGAAAAAAATAGCGACCTGAGTCATGGTGTGGTCCGTGACGAACTGCTCACTGCATCTCCAACAATCACCATCCTCGTACAGACGTAACTAAACTAGAAATGAACTAAAAATGAACCATAATGCTCTCATATTGTATGGCTGCTGTTGCTTGTGTAGTGTTATGGTGTAGTGACGTGATTTATGATGTCATCTGCATATGGGAAAATGTTCACACTTTGTGTGGTGCAGAACATGGTGGTGTAGCAAGAGACTGAACCCGGCGGAATCCTGAGTGGAGATTATAGTTGGATTAGAAAAAGGAGCGAGTGAGAACATCATCATTAGATGATAAAGTGTCAGAGAGAAGTAAGATATTAGGAGAGGTACTCAAAAGATGGCGCTTAACAGACGATAGGTTACTAGAAAAATCCCGAACGTTGGTATAGTGAATAGGAAAAGAGGCAGGTCTATCAGAGAGGGAACTTCTCGCTAGAGTATCACCTTCGAGGAATAGTACATAAAACAAACAAAACTTTTTGCAGGTAATGGTTAACATAGCATTCAAGTCTATGTGTAAGGAGATATTAAGCAAGCTGTTCATACTCTGCATCAGGGGAAAACTTGAAAATGCCTCTCTGCTTCTGTCACCCCACTTAAATAAACACGCAGATGTAACCAAGACGAGAGGAGAGTATTCATGAGGAAAGGAACCAAGATGTTTTGGCTCTGAGTGACACAAAGCTTAAGGTTAAGATAGAAGGATGATTTGGGAATGTTTTATGGGTAAAGTAAGAAGTTTTGTTAGGGCAAGAGCTAAGGGGTAGCACTTCTGCTGGAGTATGGAAATGTTTGAAAGAGTGTAAAGAAGTGAGTTCCTGATTGAAAATGATTGTGGATTACGAGAGGTGGCTGATTATTAGTGCTTAAGCAACAGGTTACGAAAAGAATGGTGAAGAGAGGAGAGTGTTTGGGAGCAACCTGAGCAAGCGTGTCAACAGTTTTTATGAAAGAGATCGGGTATAGTGTATAGTGATGGGTAATTTAAATGGAAAAGTGTATAATGTGGCAATAGAGAGTGTAAGTGGAGAGTATGGTGTGTCGAGTAAAGTGAATTTACGTGCTGAACAGCTTCTGGCGTCGTGCACAGAATAAGGACTGGTGATTGGAAGTATATGGTTTAATAAGAGGGACATACATCAGCACAAGTAAAGTAAGATGTTAAACGGGCATAATTGGATCGCATATTAATTGATAGGCGTGCAAAATATTGTCTCTTAGATGTAGATATGCTAAAAGATGCATCTGCTAGGATGTATGATCATTATGTGGTAGATGCAAGGGTGAAGGCTTGTAGAGGCTTTCGCAAAAGAGGAGATAAGTAAGCTTGGAAAAGGGGCTTGCGTGAAGAAATAACTCAAGAGGTTGAGTGTAAGAGGGCAAAAGGCAAGAGAAAATGGAGCTACAGGAGTAGGTGAGGAGTGGGAGGTGTTTATGGAAGTAATGCTGGCATGTGCGAGAGAATTGTGTACCAAGTGGAGGGTAGAAGGTGGGCAGGCGAGAAAGAGTGTTGAGTAGTGGGATAAATTAACAAGTTGAATACGAAAGAGATTAAAAGTTGTCTGGGCTTTACTTACAGGGAAGACGTGTGAGTGTCAGGGATATGTACAAGGGTAAGTTGCAGGAGGTCAAGGGGAAAGTGCAAAGGCTGAAAAAGAGGGCAAGTGAGAGTTGTGGAAAGCTAGTAACGACAAATTTCAGGGAGATGAAGAAAATGTTTTGAAGGACGCTAATAGTGTTAGAGAGAGGAAAAAAAAGAGAACAAATTGGAACATCAGTGTAGGGTGCAAATGGGGATATGTAACAGCCATTGATAAGGAGAAGAGGAAATAGAGTTGAGTACTCTAAAGGACTGTACAATGTATATAGAGGCAGATTTAGGGTGTTTTGGTCGAGGAGGTATGCAAAGTAAGAGTCATAGCAAGTAGTTTCTTGAAACGAGAAGGGATGAAGAAAGCCTTGCTTAAGATGAAATGTGGCAAGGTGGCTGGAATGGATAGTACTGTAGTTCAGTTCCTTAAGAAAGAGGTTGACTGTGTTTTTGATTGAGTAATTAGGATATTATATGCATGAATAAGTAACGGTGAGGTGGTTGAGGATTGACAAAATGTATGTTCAGTGCCATTGTATAAAGGCAAGGAGGAACAAAGGTGTGCTCACATTGCAGAGGTATAAGATTGCAGGTGTACCTGGAAAGCTGTATAGAAGAGTGGTTATTGAGAGGGTAGTGGCATGCATAGAGCATTAGAATGGAGAGAAACAATGTGATTTCAGGAGTGATAGAGGATGTGCGGATCAGGTGTTTGCTTTGAAGTGTGTGAGAAATTCTTAGAGAAACAGATGGATTTGTACGTGGCATTAATGGATCTGAAGAAAGCGTACGATAGGACTGATAGAGATGCCTTATGGAAAGTTTTGCGAGTATATGGTGTGAGAGGAAAACTACTATAAGCAGTGAGGATTTCTTATCTAGAGAGAGGGGTGTGTGTGCGAGTAAGTGGAAAGGACGGTGAGTTGTTCCAGGTGAAGGTGCGTCTTCGGCAGCAGTGCCTGAAGTCACCATGGCTGTTTAATCTATTTATGGATGAGTTGGTGAGGAAGGTAAATACAAGAGTCTGTTGCATTCTGCTGGGAACCCAGGATGTGAATCAGTTGCTGTTTGCTGATGACACGGCCCTAGTGGCAGATTCGAGTTGCAGAAGTTTGTTTAAGACTGGAAGAATGTTTGAAAGGAAAAATTTAAGAGTGAAGCAAGGTTAATGGGTTTAGCAGTCCAAAGAGATAGGTTAGTTGGGACTTGAGAGTGAACAGAGAAAACATGAAGGGAGTGAAGTGTTCTAGGTACCTGGGAGTGGACATCGCGACAAATGTAACCGTAGAAGCTGAGGTGAGTCATAAGGTGGGTGAGGGGGCGAAGGTTCTGGGAACAACGAAGAATGTGTGGAAACACAGGTCACTGTATGGGAGGAAGAAAATTGATATGTTTGAAGACATATTAGTCCTGACGGTGTTGCATGGATGCAAGGAGTGGACTATGGATGAGAATGTGCGGAAGAAGGTGAATGTCTTAGGAGTGAAATGTTTGAGGATAATATGGGGTGTGAGACGGGTTGATCGAGGAAGTGATGATCGGGTAGAAGCAAGATGTGGTAATAAGAAGAATATGATTGAGAGAGCTGAGGAGGATGTGCTAAAATGGTTTGGACATATGGAGAGAATAAGTGAGGAAGGGTTGACACAGAGGATGTATGTGTTTGAAGTGGAGGGAACAAGAAGAAGGGGGAGACCGCACTGGAGATGAAAGGAAGGAATGAAGAAAAAAAAAAAAGGAGTTCTCGGGGCATGAACATGCTGATGGGTGAAAGGCGTGCTCGGAATAGATTGAAGTCATGTGGTATACAGGGAGCTGTTGGCCTTCAACCACGGAAAGATCAGTACATTACACATGACAGCTAGAGAATGAGTAAGTGGGAATGAAGATTTTTCTTCGTCTGTTCCTGTTTCTACCTCGCAAACGCGAGAAACGGCGAACAAATATGAAAGAAAGAAAAGGCTGTCTCACAGATGTTGAATGAATCTTTGATATCGGTAACTAAAGTTTTAATTAACTGCTGTTAAATTCGAAATGACAAGGTACACTACGAAATCTTTTAAACTGCATGGTGTAAATAAGAAAAGAGACTTATGTGAAGTATTCACTGGCGAACTAAAGGCAAGGAAGCAGAGCAAACAATTTAAGAAAGAAAAATTAAACGGAAGAAGTCCCAGGCTTCATCAGTAGTGAATTCGAACCAACGACTGAGCAACAAATCCTCACACTACAATTGTGAATGCCCGAGTTCAATATTGCTTTCCGTCTCTGTCGTCTTATCTGAAGAAAAAAAGACATTCAACAGACAGAGTACAAACCTACCAAGTTGCTTTGCAGACTGAGAGATGCATCTTTTGAAAGTGTTGAGAAGGCCATAATATTTCTAATTTCAAAAGAGAAGATTGAGAGACGATTCAATATATAGAATTATCAATATCTATCAAAGACTTCGAGAATTTTGATGTAATTATCTATTTAATGTTAGATCAGTCTGGTATCGCTCATGATAATGTAAACAAACATCTGGGAAAGCGTTTGATTTCAAATGAGGTAAAATACTTTTCCTTGGTTAGGATTACTAACATATGCAGGGAATTTTCAACAAAAGTAGACGACGGTAACATCAGAGATGAGTTTAAACCTAGAACTGACAAAAATGTAAAGGCCACGACTGACGCTTTTTCTTTTTGTGCCTTTATGCTGAAAATGTTATCTGGCATTTTTCGTTATATCACCACGCAGCTGTTCGTTTCCCACACTAGTCTCTCTGAATGTGTCTAAACTTCCTCTAGTATCACAAACAACCTCGAAAACACCCAACGGTTTGTTGTTACTTCATTTACTTTCGTCACATGTACTACTGATGTGTGTGTGTGTGTGTGTGTGTGTGTGTGTGTGTGTGTGTGTGTGTGGTCACACTGGAAGAGATCGCCATTACCCAAGTGTAGTTGTGCAGTGTGAGGCCATACTGCAGCACCGCCCGCCTCTCAAACTGGCGTATGTGGCTGCAGTGCACTACCAACTTATGTACGTCATATTGGCCTATGTGGCTGTTCTGCAAGGTTACCATCGGTCTCTTATTCACTACTGCAGGACGTAACTCTACATGTGTAATAGTGTCACACTCCCCATATTGTACGGTCGTATGTGACAACACCTGCGAAGGAATGAGGCCACGATTAGCATGTATTGCTACATGGATTTCGTATTGATAATTGTGACTTTATTTTGTGAGAAGGATCGCGGACTTATCATGTTGACATACGTTCACTACTACAAGAACAGCACCAACCGCGCGTCAAGTTAATCTCTGTGAATGTATTATAGGAATACAGTTACTCTCATATCATACTTTTGCAGTTAGCCATACTGTGGTCATACTTGAAAAGCATCATCACCAGTATGTAACACTGAAGTACAGGACCCCATTGCAACACTAGCACCATGCTATGCCGGCGTCTGTGTCCATACAACAACAACAGAAGTGACTGCATGTACTGGCTAGAGTGGCTGTTGCTGTGGGATAAAGGCCATTGACATGCTTAACATGTGGACATAGAGAATGAGCCAACTGGTCACATGTCATGCTGAGGTATGTCATACCACACCGAGGTATGTGCCGATACTGCAAGAACACCACTGCTCACGTCACCATGACCCATACTCCTAAACTGCTGAGGGAAAGCCACGGTAATGTCAAGCAGACACAATCTCAAGCTACAGAAACAGAAATCCTCGTATAATCTGATTATAAATTCACATCACTGGGGCTTCGACGTTTCTTTGCCATGTTGATGAATGTGGTCATCATACAGGAACACCGAGGTCTGCTTACCGTACTACCACAGGAGAACTACCACCACCACGAGCACCACACGGCTGCAGCAGTGAAGCAGCACAATTACCCCCTGGGCCACGCTTCCCCACCGCCGCCTCTAACTGTAAAAGTATTGTCAGGCAATTTCGCCCACAACGCAAATGTAATGGCTCAATTTTTGGCTCGTCTTTTTGGGTCTTGTGATGTATTGGGGTCACGAGGGAACGGGAGAGAAAATCTCTAAAACCTACATTCGTCTGTTCACATGAGAGAAAACAAAGAAAAAAGAAAAGAGAAAAGGAGACGTAAATAGATAGACTAATCTCAGACTCGTTGATTTCAACATGAAGACCCAAACCCAGCAAAGTGCAAGATGGTTATAAAAGGTATATCAAAAGTAATTCAATATATATATATATATATATATATATATATATATATATATATATATATATATATATATATATATGTGTGTGTGTGTGTGTGTATGTGCGTATGTATGTGTGCATATATTGTATTTTTTTAACTTTCTGAAATGGGAAACAGAAGAAGGAGTCACGCGGGGAGTGCTCATCCTCCCCAAAGGCTCAGATTGGGGTGCCTAAATGTGTGTGGATGTAACCAAGATGTGAAAAAAGGAGAGATAGGTAGTATGTTTGAGGAAAGGAACCTGGATGTTTTGGCTCTGAGTGAAACGAAGCTCAAGGGTAAAGGGGAAGAGTGGTTTGGGAATGTCTGGGGAGTAAAGTCAGGGGTTAGTGAGAGGACAAGAGCAAGGGAAGGAGTAGCAGTACTCCTGAAACAGGAGTTGTGGGAGTATGTGATAGAATGTAAGAAAGTAGATACTCGATTAATATGATTAAAACTGAAAGTTGATGGAGAGAGATGGGTGATTATTGGTGCATATGCACCTGGGCATGAGAAGAAAGATCATGAGAGGCAAGTGTTTTGGGAGCAGCTGAATGAGTGTGTTAGTGGTTTTGATGCACGAGACCGGGTTATAGTGATGGGTGATTTGAATGCAAAGGTGAGTAATGTGGCAGTTGAGGGAATAATTGGTATACATGGGGTGTTCAGTGTTGTAAATGGAAATGGTGAAGAGCTTGTAGATTTATGTGCTGAAAAAGGACTGGTGATTGGGAATACCTGGTTTAAAAAGCGAGATATACATAAGTATACTTATGTAAGTAGGAGAGATGGCCAGAGAGCGTTATTGGATTACGTGTTAATTGACAGGCGCGCGAAAGAGAGACTTTTGGATGTTAATGTGCTGAGAGGTGCAACTGGAGGGATGTCTGATCATTATCTTGTGGAGGCTAAGGTGAAGATTTGTATGGGTTTTCAGAAAAGAAGAGTGAATGTTGGGGTGAAGAGGGTGGTGAGAGTAAGTGAGCTTGGGAAGGAGACTTGTGTGAGGAAGTAACAGGAGAGACTGAGTACAGAATGGAAAAAGGTGAGAACAATGGAAGTAAGGGGAGTGGGGGAGGAATGGGATGTATTTAGGGAATCGGTGATGGATTGCGCAAAAGATGCTTGTGGCATGAGAAGAGTGGGAGGTGGGTTGATTAGAAAGGGTAGTGAGTGGTGGGATGAAGAAGTAAGATTCTTAGTGAAAGAGAAGAGAGAGGCATTTGGACGATTTTTGTAGGGAAAAAATGCAATTGAGTGGGAGATGTATAAAAGAAAGAGACAGGAGGTCAAGAGAAAGGTGCAAGAGGTGAAAAAGAGGGCAAATGAGAGTTGGGGTGAGAGAGTATCATTAAATTTTAGGGAGAATAAAAAGATGTTCTGGAAGGAGGTAAATAAAGTGCGTAAGACAAGGGGGAGGTGATAACAAGAAGTGGTGATGTGAGAAGGAGATGGAGTGAGTATTTTGAAGGTTTGTTGAATGTGTTTGATGATAGAGTGGCAGATATAGGGTGTTTTGGTCGAGGTGGTGTGCAAAGTGAGAGGGTTAGGGAAAATGATTTGGTAAACAGAGAAGAGGTAGTAAAAGCTTTGCGGAAGATGAAAGCCGGCAAGGCAGCAGGTTTGGATGGTATTGCAGTGGAATTCATTAAAAAAGGGGGTGACTGTATTATTGACTGGTTGGTAAGGTTATTTAATGTATGTATGACTCATGGTGAGATGCCTGAGGATTGGCGGAATGCGTGCATAGTGCCATTGTACAAAGGCAAAGGGGATAAGAGTGAGTGCTCAAATTACAGAGGTATAAGTTTGTTGAGTATTCCTGGTAAATTATATGGGAGGGTATTGATTGAGAGGGTGAAGGAATGTACAGAGCATCAGATTGGGGAAGAGCAGTGTGGTTTCAGAAGTGGTAGAGGATGTGTGGATCCATATATATATATATATATATATATATATATATATATATATATATATATATATATATATATATATATATATATATATATTATCCCTGGGTATATATATATATATATATATATATATATATATATATATATATATATATATATATATATATATATATATATATATATATATGTGTGTGTATATATATATGTGTGTATATATATATATATATATATATATATATATATATATATATATATATATATATATATATATATATATATATATATATATATGTGTATATATATATATATATATATATATATATATATATATATATATATATATATATATATATATATATATATGTATATATATATATATATATATATATATATATATATATATATATATATATATATATATATATATATATATATATATATGTACGTACAGAAGTAGCGAGTGAATATGAGATGCAGGTAAATCCGCAAGGAACAAAAGAAATACAAAGTATCTAGCGCTTTCGTATAATTACACAGTCTTGACAATGTAATTGTACGAAAGCTCTCAAGAACTCGTAGTTTCCCTTTCTCTCTCAATCTACAATTAACACAAATGAGAGAACAGATCGATACCACAATTGGTAACGACCAGATCACCTGGTAAAACACTGTAGACGCAGAAGCAAAAGAGTGTGTCACTAGTCGTGACACTGAATGACTCAGGCACGAAATGACATTGCCAGCAATTGCGTCCTGGTTTCTACAGAGCTCTGAGAGTAACGTGGACACCTGCCGTAACACTGCCCGAGCTCTGATAGATACATGAAAGTCACCAACAAAAGCTACTCGGTCTTAATGTAATAAAGGATCATAGACGGATGAGAATCCCAAAGGAATGGTATTCAAAGGGGTACTTATAGAATACACCGCAATCCATTATCATCTATGCTATTTCTACGATAGAAATTTCTTTTTTTTTTGGGTATCAATGATTTTGAGATTCACTGCTGGTGGTTGAGAAGTATCTAGCACTTGCAGGATTCATTGGACATTCATATTGTGTTGCTGGAACGCTTCCTCATCATGTCTGATTTACACTTACACACTTGTATACACTTATTTCCTCGTCTCCAGAAAGAGATACATAAAAACCTTATGAATGTGTGAATATCAAGATTAGCATTTACTCTGCGATCCTTCTCGTTTATGTCTTTATCCATCAGTTCAAAACACAAAGATCTCATTACATGTAATGTGAGATCTTTACCCTACCATGACCATATCAATATAGAAAAAATTGTTCAAACTTTCAATCATTTTTTTTCCTCTCCAGCAACGATGTAAGTTACTGACGAACACACGAATATAAACCTTCGTGGCAGGGCAACGTCCTCAGTGGCCGGGGAAGGTCAGACCGCAGGGAGAGCGAGACGGAGAATCATGTGTCAGTGACGTGGTTACATCCAGAAAGGGAAATGAGATTTGGCTCAAACGATCTATTTCCCGAAGGCTGTCAACAACAGCTCTAGTGCACGCTGGCAGGTACTGAGGATGGTGGCCAAGGTGGCGGCGTCTGGTGTAGAAAACTTCAAAAGATGGAATCGAGATCGTATGTTTCCATGTCTGACTTTGTATATTTCAACCAACTTCATGAAGATATTTCTATGGAATGTGGTTAAGCAACACGTGGATCACAGGTGTACTTTCCATTAAGGATGATTTTCTCTGAAATATTCCGGATGGAAGAACAAATTCCACGGAAGCCGACTTAATGATTTGAATCTCGCTTAGAAAAGAGGAGGTTAAGGGATGGTCTGATGCAGGCATTCAAAAAAAATATCAGAGGCTTTGATATAATCTATATCTAACGACTTACATAAGGACAGATTCGTCTGATTTCACTCGAAGTAATGGTTACCAACTCGTGAACAAACGCTTTACCTTGAATGAGGCGAAATGAAATGTTCATTCAACAGGATTGTTGACATATGGAATGATTTACCAATTACAGTGGTTAGAAGTAGGATCATAGATGCATTTAAGAATAGTCTAGATAAATCTTTCCTTCAAATCCACGAATAACATCATCTGCACCTCCTTAGCTACATGAAAAGTTTATATTTTCTATTCTTGATATGTACGTATATCTACCCTCTCCGTGTACCCTGAGCCATGATTTTCACATATCTTCCACTATCACAAACGACTTTGAAACGACCCAGTGGTCTGTTGCTGTTTGAATTCCTTTGTATTTATCAATGTGGATAAAGCCAATGATAGAGTGGACAGAGATGCATTCAGGAAGGCGTTACGAACATATGGGTTACATGCATGACTAAATGCAGAGTGGAGCTTTTACGACACTCGCCAGCTCATTGCACAGCTGTAACTCCTCCCGTTACCCAGCTCCTGTGGGAAGTGGATTATCTTCATGCAACCGGACAGACTACAATAGCAAATTACTGGTTGTCAACTGCCACTGGATCAACCAGTTTGTTAGAAGCAGATTAACTGAGTCAATGCCTTAACTGTGCTATCCCCATTGCGTAGGTGATCTGCACCTGCGTATAGGAGGCCCAGTTGGCAAGATCCTCGACTAACCACTTCCTCAAACAGACGCTTCTTTCTTTCAACTTTCAGATCTTGCACTTCTTTCATAACTTCGCTCGGCGACGGGGCCCCATACCTGCCTGGAACAGACTGGTGGTTCATCCCAAAGTTCCTCCTCTGTAACCCCACCTCGCCCGCCGCCCACCGTGATCGTGGGGGCGAGAAGGGAGGGTGGACAATACATATCCTGCCGACTGACCCGCTTGAGAAAACGGTGATGATCATGCGATGTATACAACTCATGTTGCGCCACTCTTGACCCTACCAAACCCACCACCCTTAGGGAACAAGTAGAGGACAAAGGTCACACAGAAAAATACAAACAAAAACACAAATTCAACATAATCAAAAGCACAACAACGCCAGACTTAAATAAAGACAAGATATGCAAAATCGCATATGGTTGCCTGAATATTGTTTTTGTGCGCCAATTTCCCTCGGACGATGGTTACAACGCGATCAGCAGAGATGAAAAAAAGGCAGACAAAATTCTCAGCAGAGAAGCGAGGAAAACTTTTTATGAGGAAGGAGTAACAGTTACGATGCCTCCACACACGCGGGCCAGGCGAACGATATTTGTACATAAACTTGACTAGCATTTGGGCAGGCAGCACACTGAAGATGAAGTCAAGAGAGAAATAGAAAAAAAATTGACCACCTGAAAATAGTTGACATAAAAATGATAGACAACACACACACACACACACACACACACACACACACACACACACACACACACACACACACACACACACATACATACATACACAGACACCGACACATACACACACACACACACACACACACACACACACACACACACTACACACACACACACACACACACACACACACTACACACACACACACACACACACACACACACACACACACACTACACACACACACACACACGTGATCAAGTGAGACTTAAAGAAATCCAGATGACAGAGAATGTCTCACAAAGAGGATTTCCAGCACTTAACATGTCGGTCACAGCCGACCAAACTGAAAACGAAACTTGTGTAAATGTATTGACTTGCTCTTAATATTACAAAGAGGAAGAACACATCATAAAAAGAATATAAACATAACAGTGAAACAGTCTGCTCGGAATGTGCAGAAGAGGGACACAGATGGACAGAATGCAAAAGCCAAACCCAAGTATGAATGAACTGTAAATGATATGGAAGTGAGAACTGTAACACACACACAACACTAGCTATGGTTTGCACATATAAAAAGCAATGAATGAATGAGACGAAAGAAGAAGAAGAGAACAAAATGATAAATAAACAGCAGCAAACATATGCAGATATTGCAAATAAAACTGCAGCTGCAGCTAGATAACCAGAGGCAAACAGAGAATTAAAACTAAGTGAAGTAAAACATTGCAAGCTACTCATTAGCATAAAGCATAATGCACATGTAATGAATATCTGCAATGCAGAAACTCACAAAGAGAAACTGAACAAAATGTTAATACATGATAACCTAGAAGAAATGTGTTGCCCAGAAAACCCGAAATCATAGAAATTATCATATGCAACTTGAACAAATGACTTACAAGAATTACACACAGAAGTCAATGCCAAAATTATAAATGCTCACTGAAACATACATCTATGAAGAAACAAATGAAACAATGGAAGTGTTTTCACGAGATCCAAGACTGAGATCTCAAAGAGAAACATGAAAACAAACAAACAAGCAAACTAGGACAGAAACACATGGAACAGTAGTAAAACCAGAAAGACAAGAATCTAACCCAGTAATGAAAATAAAACAGGATTAAAGATTTATGTGATTGAACAAACCCATACACAACAAAAGAACCAAATACAGAAGAAATAATAACAGGTGTCAAACTAGGACAATACTAATGGACATATACAACCTGTCTGTATGAAGAAGACTATAAAATATCAGGGATAGAAAACCAAACAAATACAAATACAGAAAAGTGATTTCAAAGATTAAGGGAAACATGCTGTAGAATGATCACAAACAGTCTACAAGAACAAACAACACGAAAACAACAAAGAAAGAACAGGAAAAAATAATGGCAGTCAGTATAGACAACAATAACAATAGTGCAACATAACGTAAGAGATTGTTGGAACACAACAAAAAAATTACTTATGTAATACATATGTAAATATAGATCTGGACATAATGAATGATTACGGTAATATTTCAGCAGAAAAAAATATCATTTACAACGTAGACAAAGAACAAACAAATTTAAAAAGCATCTAACAAAAAGAAAGAGCAAAGTAGGTCTCTGGTTGATGCTAGAGTCTTTTATACTTCTGTAATTCCCATCTCTTTCTTTTCTCATCCTTAAACAAACTCCCATCCTCCAACCTCACCCAAAACCCACAAACACTCCAGAATTCTCCCACTCCTCATCCCCAGTCCTTCAATCAACAGCAAGAATGCATTTCCTCCATCTTTACTTCAGCTACAGTACAGTACAGTACAGTACAGTACAGTCAGTACAATACAGTACGGTACAGTACAGTACAGTACAGTACAGTACAGTATAGTACAGTATAGTACAGTACAGTACAGTACAGTCAGTACAATACAGTACAGTACAGTACAGTACAGTACAGTACAGTACATTTTTATGGACGGGTTGGTTGGGGAAGTTAATGTATGGACGTACGAGCGTCCTGTTCATGTCCAGTATGGTGAGGTTGGTGAGGCATGTTAGGCTTATGGAAGGTGACCCAGTTCTGGTGGGAGACTCCCGAATGAAACATCCTAACCTGAGCTTGGGAAAGTGTGTCAATATAGGAGTAAATATGAACAGAAGTAAGTTGATGGTGTGTAGGGAGAGGGATGAAGCAGAATGTCTGAGTGTGAGCGTTAATAAGGAGGGCCTGGAGGAATGGTAGTTCTTCAGGTACCTGGAAGTGGACGTGGCAACGAATAAAAATCTGGAGTGAAGTGAATTACAACAGGGTAAGAGGACACTAGGGTACTAGATGAATGAAGAAACATGCGGAGGGAGAGGGAAGTGTGTCTGAGCGAAAGGTTGGATATGTCTGAAGGTATAGTGTTCCCGGAATGTATTGTATGAGCGCGAGTTGTTGGCATTGAATACGTAAGACAAAATTACGTTTGACGTGTCGGGAATGAAATGTCTGACACGGGTTGACGCTGTAAGGAATGTGGGTGTTGGAGAAATGTAAGTACAGTCTGACTGATGGAGCTGACCAGGGCAGGGTGAAATTATTGAGATGTGTGGGAGATTGTGAGGGAAGAAAGATTGACCAACAGAATCTACTTGTCAGAATTGAGAGAGAGAGAGAGAGAGAGAGAGAGAGAGAGAGAGAGAGAGAGAGAGAGAGAGAGAGAGAGAGAGAGAGAGAGAGAGAGAGGCAGGAATGAGTGAAGGCCATTTTGCGATACTAGGACCTGAACATTCAGGAGAGTGTGAGCCGCCGCACATGTGGCATAAGGGAGCGACGTGCTGCCAGTGGGCTGCAGCAGGGCATATGAAACGGTCGGTCAAGATAAAGCATGAGAAGTGTGTGGACCTACACGTAGCAGGACCTACTTATACCATCCTGGTGTCGCACCCCGCCACCCAGCAGGACCTGAGTGTCCTATTGTCTTACCCATGTGTCAGCTTCCGCCACACAGTAAGACCTGCTTATACCATCCCAGCGTCAGACTCCGCCACAGGACAGAACCTGCTTATCCTGTCCTTGTATCGGACTCCATCACCAAGGAGGATCTACTTATGCCATCTTAGTTCCGCCACCCAGCATGACTTGCTGATATCAGCCCGGAGTCCTTAGGCTTGCAATCTAAGCCTACGTTTAGAAATATATACATACGCATATACAAACAAGGGTTGAGACCACAAGTTATCGAGGAGACCAGTGTGTGTGTCTCCAATCAAAGCCGGCGCATCACTCATCACCCACTTCCAGGCGCCAGCTCCATGCCAGCGGCGGAGTAGGGGTTTGAAATTTGCCGAGACTACCAGTAGAACTTTCCGTGGTAACTTCCACTGTTCTTCTCTGCTGATTACACTTATACCATCCTCGATACAAGACCTGTCACCTACCTCGACCTGTTTACACTATCTTGAGAGCCAAGAGCTATCATTCACCTCACCAAAACTCGCACTTACTGTGCTAAGGACGAGGAGACGCCATCCAGTAGGGCCAGTTTACACTGTCCTCAGAACCAGAAGTTGTCATCCTCCAGTACCTGCTTATACTATCCTCATAACCAGAAGTTGTCATCCTTCAGGGTATGTGTACACTACCCGGAGGGCCAGGAGCTTTCCTGCACTACTGTGGTACCGGAGCCACTAGCTACCAAGACGTGTTTACATCATTCTGACGGCATGAGCAAATACCTGCACACTCCCTCCTCGGAAGTCGGTGCTGCAACCTTTATGGATCTTCACGCAGCATCCCGTGGGTCGGATCAGCTTCCCTCCAGGACCTTCGCCCACCATTTTGGTAACCAGACCCACCAACCATCGAGGCTTGGACAACAATAAAGAGGTCATAGATGTAGTAAATAAGGGTATGAATCGCTAACACCAAAACTCAAAATTATCCTGGGAATAAGTGCCACACTACCATCCACCCAGTCCCTCCACACACCATCCTGGGGACTATCGTTGCTCTACCGTAACCCAGCAGTAGTTCCTCCAGCCATCCGAGTTGTAGAGTCGCCCCCACTACCTGGTATGACCTGCGCCACGGAAATTACGTTTAGAATTAAAAGTAAATATTTGTCAGCCAACTGATCAAAGGAAAGATTTTCAATGCTGGACGGATTTTTGTTTACTTAGGAAGTTCCTCAAACGTATATGTGAGGAAGAGTGAAAGTAAATAAGCTTTAAACGTGTATGAAGTCGTGATACTGTTTAATTTCCTATTTGTAATTACCTATTTGCATAGTACAGGGAAAGTGACCTACACTCAGGGGATCCTATTTCTTGATCTTTCTTTGCCATCAAGCAGGTCTGAAACATTTGTAAACTCCCGGCATTTAAAGTTTCATTACTTTGTTTATTCCAACCATCCACTATCAATACAACAAGAGAGTCCTTCCTCACGTCCCCTCTAAGAAGCACCTTGCCTAGCTTTGTGTTATGATCTCTTGCTCATTCGTCACTTCATCTCAGGAAGAAGTGTTCGCTGACGTTATACAAATAATTGATACAGTTGAAGGCTGTTATCATGTGTAATCATTTTCATTCTTCTTTAATGTTAGCTGAAACGTCAAAGGCAAGTGAATGCCCTAATGAAGGCCACTTCATTTACTTTGTTCGTATATATATATGGAGTAATCGCTCTTCAGTAGGATTTCAGATAATATTCTTCATTAAAACTTTATGTTAGACAACATGTTTCACGGAGGAAATCCTCCTCATCAGGTGTAAACAATGCACATATTTTCAGAATCTAACACCAACACAGAGGCTTATACTCCCTGTTGCCGTCATGCCACAGTATCCACTCCTGCATGGAGGTAACAGGGTTAATTGGGACCTGAACAAGTAAGTGTCTTCACGTTATGTGGAGGGAAGTCTACGCTTATGGAGCCCCGTCTTTGAAACTTCCTCTACTAGTACACAAATTGTTATAACTTTCCTGAACTGTGAACGTTCACAACTTCATAGTGTTCTTTTAACGTTCACAACTTCATAATGTACTGTTAACGTTTACAACTTCATAATGTACTGTCAACATTCAGAACTTTATACTGTACTGTCAGCGTTCACAACTTCAAAATATACCGTCAACATTCACAACTTCATAATGTACTCTTATCATTCACAACTTCATAATATACTGTCAACGTTCACAACTTTATAATGTACTGTCAACGTTCACAACTTCATAATGTACTGTCAACGTTCACAACTTCATAATGTACTCTCAACGTTCACAACTTCATAATGTACTGTAAACGTTCACAAATTCATAATATACTCTTAACGTTCACAACTTCATAATGTACTGTCAACGTTCACAACTTCATAATGAAATTCATTCCATTCTTCCACAACTCAGATCATGTAACAACACTTCTTTACATATCTTAAAGCAAGTTGTTCCTTTCTGCCTTTCATGTTACGACTTCTGGCTCTTCTGTCTTTCTTTCCAGGAGCTGTTCACTGTTGACATCATCAACCTAGTACAATAAAAAATGAAAGGGTTTGATCAAATCTCCTCTCACTCTTTTGTCTTCTATGGTGTGTCTGCAAACATACCTGACTGCATGTGTCAGTGGGCTGTGTACTTGCCGTTTTGTGTGCTTCTCTGTGTCTAGATGAGTGTATTTGCATGAGGATATCTTTATCTTACGTATGTGGTGTACCAGATGATCTACATCCTGGAGGTAATCAATCACACCTCCGGGTTGCTGCGGTTAGCGCTGTTGACCATGACGCATTCACGGGCCACCCGGGGTCGAGCGCATTAGGTTCGAATCCTGGTTGCGGCAGTCGGACCACAGCCAACACAGCTGTTCAATCTACTCCTAGGATTTAGTTGACAGAATGGGTACCTGGTTTAAGGTAGAATATATGTACATATATATATATATATATATATATATATATATATATATATATATATATATATATATATATATATATATATATATATATATATATATATATATATCTTTTTTTTCTTTTAAACTATTCGCCATTTCCCGCGTTAGCGAGGTAGCGTTAAGAACAGAGGACTGGGCCTTTTTTGGAATATCCTCACCTGGCCCCCTCTGTTCCTTCTTTTGGAAAGTTAAAAAAAAAAAAAACGAGAGGGGAGGATTTCCAGCCCCCCGCTCCCTCCCCTTTTAGTCGCCTTCTACGACACGCAGGGAATACGTGGGAAGTATTCTTAATCCCCTATCCCCAGGGATAATATATATGTATATATATATATATATATATATATATATATATATATATATATATATATATATATATATATATATATATAAGTATATATATAAGTATATATATATATAAGTATAAATAAATAGTATATATATATATATATATATATATATATATATATATATATATATATATATATATATATATATATATATATACATATATAGCGTTAATACGATAGCCTTGTTTAGGGCATTCAATAGCCATGCCGTCTTAGCTAGCATTAAAGGGATATATATACACTTTTGTATACCACCACAGAAATAAGTTGATGTTTTATATTAGCTGAAACGGCACGAGTAACTCTCTAAACCTGAGCCAGGTACCCAATTTATCGACCAGCCCCTTTGGTGGATGAACAGCTGGGTTTACTGTGGACCTACTGCCGCAACCAAGATTCGAACCTATGCACTCGACCCTTGGCGGCCCGTGAATGCGTCACGGTCAGGGACGTTAACCGCTACACCGCGGGAGTCCATCTTAAAGCTACCCATCCGGAGTCGAGAGAAATTTCTTTTTATTGACTTTTTGTGTAAATACATTGGAGAGAATTCGGTTCCAACTACGTAGCAGTTAATTACTGATAACAGGAACAGCTACATTGCAACATAAAGAATGTTCCCAGAAAAATAGAATATACTGATAACCAGACATTCACAAGAAAGATAATATCATCTAATTTCAATGAAAACAAGTTTTACAATTACTGGAGGAACACGACGGGTCAAACAATTATAAGACATCTGATAAAATCATATATATATATATATATATATATATATATATATATATATATATATATATATATATATATATATATATATATATATTTATTTTTTATTATACCTTGTCGCTGTCTCCCGCGTTTGCGAGGTAGCGCAAGGAAACAGACGAAAGAAATGGCCCAACCCCCCCATACACATGTATATACATACGTCCACACACGCAAATATACATACCTACACAGCTTTCCATGGTTTACCCCAGACGCTTCACATGCCTTGCTTCAATCCACTGACAGCACGTCAACCCCGGTATACCACATCGCTCCAATTCACTCTATTCCTTGCCCTCCTTTCACCCTCCTGCATGTTCAGGCCCCGATCACACAAAATCTTTTTCACTCCATCTTTCCACCTCCAATTTGGTCTCCCTCTTCTCCTTGTTCCCTCCACCTCCGACACATATATCCTCTTGGTCAATCTTTCCTCACTCATCCTCTCCATGTGCCCAAACCACTTCAAAACACCCTCTTCTGCTCTCTCAACCACGCTCTTTTTATTTCCACACATCTCTCTTACCCTTACGTTACTCACTCGATCAAACCACCTCACACCACACATTGTCCTCAAACATCTCATTTCCAGCACATCCATCCTCCTGCGTACAACTCTATCCATAGCCCACGCCTCGCAACCATACAACATTGTTGGAACCACTATTCCCTCAAACATACCCATTTTTGCTTTCCGAGATAATGTTCTCGACTTCCACACATTCTTCAAGGCCCCCAGGATTTTCGCCCCCTCCCCCACCCTATGATCCACTTCCGCTTCCATGGTTCCATCCGCTGCCAGATCCACTCCCAGATATCTAAAACACTTCACTTCCTCCAGTTTTTCTCCATTCAAACTCACCTCCCAATTGACTTGACCCTCAACCCTACTGTACCTAATAACCTTGCTCTTATTCACATTTACTCTTAACTTTCTTCTTCCACACACTTTTCCAAATTCAGTCACCAGCTTCTGCAGTTTCTCACATGAATCAGCCACCAGCCATTTTTTCGTCTGTTTCCTTGCGCTAACTCGCTAACGCGGGAGACAGCGACAAAGTATAATAAATAAATCGATAAGTAAATATATATGTGTAATCGCCGCAAGACATCATTTCAAGCTACTCCTACAGCTGCAAGGTTACGCTTTTTCCAGTAGCGTTCTAGTTGTGATACAGCCTCACTCGCGCAGAGTCCGGTAACACCTACGTATGTACCAGCTGTTGCTTGAGCTCCCGTGTGATGCCTGCGGTAGGCTGGATGCTTTTATTGTTGTCTCTTTATCATACAACTCCAGAGAGGCAACGCAGAACTAATTCCTCGTTTTCTGTAAGAATAAATAAAATCTAAGCTCCTTAATTTTCTATTCCACATGAGAGGCATCAGTTGCGCCTTCCTCTGCAAAAGCAGACTGCCGGGTCGATGGTAGTGTGTTCCTCGTTAAAGAGTCTGTCAGTCTCCTCTGTTGTTTCCATGGGACGTGTAACAGCTGCTCCTCCCCGAACAAGGTTGGCTGATGAGTGTTCCTCTATGTACAATGTGCCAGTCTCTCCTGATAGACCAAAAGATCCCGACCAATTTCGTTTTCCTTTGGGATAGTAATTGTCGGACGTGTTGACTGTGAGTTCTTCACAGTCTGCCGTATACTCCTCTAGTACCAGAGAATCCATATCAGTTTCATTTTCTCCTGGGAAGATGGTGTTCTGACGTACTGGATGTGTATCATTTACGGTACAGTCTGTCTATCTCTCTTGGGGTCACAATGGATCCGAAACAGTTTCACTTCTTTCTAGGGAGCTGGTGTCTTGGTGTATTAGGTGTGGAGTTATCTCAACACTGTTTGCCAATCTCTCTGCTTAGTGTTGTCCATTATGTTCTTTCATCAATAGCTGTGTTCGTTTTTCGATGTAATCTACTTTAGATATCTATATGTCATTCATCAGCTAGCCCAGCTGGGTTGTATCTGGGTGTAAACCATCAGTCCTCTGACTTGAGGTGTCGGGAACTTTCATTTGCTTTTTCCTTGCTGAGGAGGTGGCAAGTCTGGCAAACTTCATGAGTTCATGTGAAGCTGTTGGTGCGTATGATTCAGGCCGAGGTTCGAGATCGTGAAGCAAAAATGCACCGCTGTCTCATGGAGTCTGGAGTCTCGCTCTCCTTGAAGCTTTCTTCGAGGCCTAAGTGAACAGCTTCGATTCCATGCATCATGATCACTTGAGCTGCGGGGACATACAAACCGGCACCGCCCACCCATTTGACGCCCTTCCTTACAGTGTCCCGTCGAGTTACGCTTAAACCCCGCATCTCACCGTAAATGTTCACCTGGCCCTCACATACACATACCTCTGACACCTGTAACACCAGATCGGTTCTGGAGCGTACAATCAGTTTTTGAAATATCTCAAGTCTTACTGTCACTCATACTGGTACCTCTCCGACCCAGGGGATGTTGCCGGGATGTTGTCTTCGGTTGCGGTTCTCCTCGATGTTATTTCATATTCCTCCAGAAGCTTAAACTTTACCACCTTGTGAGCAGCTGTTGTTTCCACCAGGACCAGTTTTTCTTCAGACGATGTAAGACACATTAACCTGCCTCTCTTCACCGTCTTCCATTACTCACCAACAGAATTTGTCTTAAGAAATATAAAGTCCACCGATGACTTTAACTCAGTTCGCTGTGTTGCCCTTCCCAGGTCAATACGAAAGGTAAAACACTGTTAAGTCGATTCAGTGGTTTTCTGTTTTTTTTTTTTCTTTTTTAGCAGTTGATGTATAACGTTCAACAGTGGAATCGCTGGCTGCGTCTCCTAATGATGTTCCATCACGAGGGACGATGTAGTGTATGAGGTCGTGTATGGTCGATATGTTCCATACGCATGGCCTGACGTGCCCCAGGCCATGAAAGAACTGTTCACTGGGTGAACTATCTAGACACTTCTTATGTTTACATCTTAACATAAGGAACAAAGAGGAGACGGAAAACGTACACGACTTATTTTCAGACTGACACAAACAACTCTATACCGTAGGACATCCTTTACTCTGAACGCCTTAAATTGAATATTATGAAATCAAGTGAGGACATTCCCTCAAAGGCTCAGTCCTCTGATCTTCACGCTACCTCGCCAAACCGGGAAATGGCGAATAGTATGAAAAAAAAGAATATATATATATATATATATATATATATATATATATATATATATATATATATATATATATATATATTTTTTTTTTTATACTTTGTCGCTGTCTCCCGCGTTTGCGAGGTAGCGCAAGGAAACAGACGAAAGAAATGGCCCCCCCCCCCATACACATGTATATACATACGTCCACACACGCAAATATACATATCTACACAGCTTTCCATGGTTTACCCCAGACGCTTCACATGCCTTGATTCAATCCACTGACAGCACGTCAACCCCGGTATACCACATCGCTCCAATTCACTCTATTCCTTGCCCTCCTTTCACCCTCCTGCATGTTCAGGCCCCGATCACACAAAATCTTTTTCACTCCATCTTTCCACCTCCAATTTGGTCTCCCTCTTCTCCTTGCTCCCTCCACCTCCGACACATATATCCTCTTGGTCAATCTTTCCTCACTCATCCTCTCCATGTGCCCAAACCACTTCAAAACACCCTCTTCTCCTCTGTACGTGTAGGAAGAGAGGAAAGTGATTGGTTCTCAGTGAATGTAGGTTTGCGGCAGGGGTGTGTGATGTCTCCATGGTTGTTTAATTTGTTTATGGATGGGCTTGTTAGGGAGGTAAATGCAAGAGTTTTGGAAAGAGGGGCAAGTATGAAGTCTGTTGGGGATGAGAGAGCTTGGGAAGTGAGTCAGTTGTTGTTCGCTGATGATACAGCGCTGGTGGCTGATTCATGTGAGAAACTGCAGAAGCTGGTGACTGAGTTTGGTAAAGTGTGTGGAAGAAGAAAGTTAAGAGTAAATGTGAATAAGAGCAAGGTTATTAGGTACAGTAGGGTTGAGGGTCAAGTCAATTGGGAGGTGAGTTTGAATGGAGAAAAACTGGAGGAAGTGAAGTGTTTTAGATATCTGGGAGTGGATCTGGCAGCGGATGGAACCATGGAAGCGGAAGTGGATCATAGGGTGGGGAAGGGGGCGAAAATTCTGGGGGCCTTGAAGAATGTGTGGAAGTCGAGAACATTATCTCGGAAAGCAAAAATGGGTATGTTTGAAGGAATAGTGGTTCCAACAATGTTGTATGGTTGCGAGGCGTGGGCTATGGATAGAGTTGTGCGCAGGAGGATGGATGTGCTGGAAATGAGATGTTTGAGGACAATGTGTGGTGTGAGGTGGTTTGATCGAGTGAGTAACGTAAGGGTAAGAGAGATGTGTGGAAATAAAAAGAGCGTGGTTGAGATATATATATATATATATATATATATATATATATATATATATATATATATATATATATATATATATATATATATATATATACTAAACCAGGGCATGTGAAGCGTCTGGGGTAAACCATGGAAAGTTCTGTGGGGCCTGAATGTGGGAAGGGAGCTGTGGTTTCGGTGCATTATTACATGACAGCTGGAGACTGAGTGTGAACGAATGGGGCCTTTGTTGTCTTTTCCTAGCGCTGCCTCGCACACATGAGGGGGGAGGGGGGTTGTTATTCCAAGTGTGGCGAGGTGGCGATGGGAATAGATAAAGGCAGACAGTATGAATTATGTACATGTGTATATATGTATATGTCTGTGTGTGTATATATACGTGTACATTGAGATATATAGGTATGTATATTTGCGTGGGTGGACGTGTATGTATATACATGTGTATGTGGGTGGGTTGGGCCATTTCTTTCGTCTGTTTCCTTGCGCTACCTCGCTAACGCGGGAGACAGCGACAAAGTATAATATATATATATGATAATATATATATATATATATATATATATATACATATATATATATATATATATATATATATATATATATATATACATATATATACATCCCTGGGGATAGGGGAGAAAGAATACTTCCCACGTATTCCCTGCGTGTCGTAGAAGGCGACTAAAAGGGAAGGGAGCGGGGTCTGAAAATCCTCCCCTCTCGGTTTTTTTTAATTTTCCAAAAGAAGGGACAGAGAAGGGGGCCAGGTGAGGATATTCCCTCAAAGGTCCAGTCCTCTGTTCTTAACGCAACCTCGCTAATGCGGGAGATGGCGAATAGTATGAAAGAAAGAATATATATATATATATATATATATATATATATATATATATATATATATATATATATATATATATATATATACATATATATATATATATATATATATTGACTGGGAGATGTATAAAAGAAAGAGACAGGAGGTCAAGAGAAAGGTGCAAGAGGTGAAAAAGAGGGCAAATGAGAGTTGGGATGAGAGAGTATCATTAAATTTTAGGGAGAATAAAAAGATGTTCTGGAAGTAGGTAAATAAAGTGAGTAAGACAAGGGAGCAAATGGAAACTTCAGTGAAGGGCGCAAATGGGGAGGTGATAACAAGTAGTGGTGATGTGAGAAGGAGATGGAGTGAGTATTTTGAAGGTTTGTTGAATGTGTTTGATGATAGAGTGGCAGATATAGGGTATTTTGGTCGAGGTGGTGTGCAAAGTGAGAGGGTTAGGGAAAATGATTTGGTAAACAGAGAAGAGGTAGGTTTCAGAAGTGGTAGAGGATGTGTGGATCAAGTGTTTGCTTTGAAGAAAGTATGTGAGAAATACTTAGAAAAGCAAATGGATTTGTATGTAGCATTTATGGATCTGGAGAAGGCATATGATAGAGTTGATAAAGATGCTCTGTGGAAGGTATTAAGAATATATGGTGTGGGAGGCAAGTTGTTAGAAGCAGTGAAAAGTTTTTATCGAGGATGCAAGGCATGTGTACGTGTAGGAAGAGAGGAAAGTGATTGGTTCTTAGTGAATGTAGGTTTGCGGCAGGGGTGTGTGATGTCTCCATGGTTGTTTAATTTGTTTATGGATGGGGTTGTTAGGGAGGTGAATGCAAGAGTTTTGGAAAGAGGGGCAAGTATGAAGTCTGTTGTGGATGAGAGAGCTTGGGAAGTGAGTCAGTTGTTGTTCGCTGATGATACAGCGCTGGTGGCTGATTCATGTGAGAAACTGCAGAAGCTGGTGACTGAGTTTGGTAACGTGTGTGAAAGGAGAAACTTAAGAGTAAATGTAAATAAGAGCAAGGTTATTAGGTACAGTAGGGTTGAGGGTCAAGTCAACTGGGAGGTAAGTTTGAATGGAGAAAAACTGGAGGAAGTAAGGTGTTTTAGATATCTGGGAGTGGATCTGGCAGCGGATGGAACCATGGAAGCGGAAGTGGATCATAGGGTGGGGGAGGGGACGAAAATCCTGGGAGCCTTGAAGAATGTGTGGAAGTCGAGAACATTATCTCGGAAAGCAAAAATGGGTATGTTTGAAGGAATAGTGGTTCCAACAATGTTGTATGGTTGCGAGGCGTGGGCTATGGAGAGAGATGTGCGCAGGAGGGTGGATGTGCTGGAAATGAGATGTTTGAGGACAATGTGTGGTGTGAGGTGGTTTGATCGAGTAAGTAACGTAAGGGTAAGAGAGATGTGTGGAAATAAAAAGAGCGTGGTTGAGAGAGCAGAAGATGGTGTTTTGAAATGGTTTGGGCACATGGAGAGAATGAGTGAGGAAAGATTGACCAAGAGGATATATGTGTCGGAGGTGGAGGGAACGAGGAGAAGTGGGAGACCAAATTGGAGGTGGAAAGATGGAGTGAAAAAGATTTTCTGTGATCGGGTCCTGAACAAGCAGGAGGGTGAAAGGAGGGCAAGGAATAGAGTGAATTGGATCGATGTGGTATACCGGGATTGACGTGCTGTCAGTGGATTGAATCAGGGCATGTGAAGCGTCTGGGGTAAACCATGGAAAGCTGTGTAGGTATGTATATTTGCGTGTGTGGACGTGTATGTATATACATGTGTATGGGGGTGGGTTGGGCCATTTCTTTCGTTAGTTTCCTTGCGCTACCTCGCAAACGCGGGAGACAGCGACAAAGCACAAAAAAAAAGAAATATATATATATATATATATATATATATATATATATATATATATATATATATATATATATATATATCTTTCTTTCATACTATTCGCCATTTCCCGCGTTAGCATGGTAGCGTTAAGAACAGAGGACAGGGCCTCTGAGGGAATATCCTCACCTGGCCTCGTTCTCTATTCCTTCTTTTGGAAAATTAAAAGAAAACGAGAGGGGAGGATTTCCAGCCGCCCCGCTCCCTCCCCTTTTAGTCGCCTTCTACGACACGCAGGGAATACGTGAGAAGTATTCTTTCTCCACTATCCCCAGGGATAATATATATATATATATATATATATATATATATATATATATATATATATATATATATATATATATATATATATATACATAAAGTGCGTAAGACAAGGGAACAAATGGGAACTTCATTGAAGGGGGCTAATGGGGAGGTGATAACAAGTAGTGCTGATGTGAGAAGGAGATGGAGTGAGTATTTTGAAGGTTTGTTGAATGTCTTTGATGATAGAGTGGCAGATATAGGGTGTTTTGGTCGAGGTGGTGTGCAAAATGAGAGGGTTAGGGAGAATGACTTGGTAAACAGAGAAGAGGTAGTAAAAGCTTTGCGGAAGATGAAAGGGCAAGGCAGCGGGTTTGGATGGTATTGCAGTGGAATTCATTAAGAAAGGGGGTGACTGTATTGTTGATTGGTTGGTAAAGTTATTCAATGTATGTATGACTCATGGTGAGGTGCCTAGGGATTGGAGGAATATCTGCATAGTGCCACCGTACAAAGGCAAAGGGGATAAAAGTGAGTCCTCAAATTACAGAGGTATAGGTTTGTTGAGTATTCCTGGGAAAGTATATGGGAGGATATTGATTGAGAGGGTGAAGGCATGTACAGAGCATCAGATTGGGGAAGAGCAGTGTGGATTCAGAAGTGGTAGATGATGTGTGGATCAGGTGTTTGCTTTGAAGAATGCATGTGAGAAATACTTAGAAAAGCAAATGGATTTGTATGTAGCATTTATGGGTCTGGGAAGTTTTATGATAGAATTGATAGAGATGCTCTGTGGAAGGTATTAAGAATATATGGTGTGGGAGGCAAGTTGTTAGAAGCAGTGAAAAGTTTTTATCGAGGATGTAATTCATATGTACGTGTAGGAAGAGAGGAAAGTGATTGGTTCTCTGTGAATGGTGCGGCAGGAGTGTGTGATGTCTCCATGGTTGTTTAATTTGTTTATGGATGGTGTTGTTAGGGAGGTGAATGCAAGAGTTTTGGAAAGAGGGGCAAGTATGCAGTCTGTTGGGGATGAGAGAGCTTGGGAAGTGAGTCAGTTGTTGTTCGCTGATGATACATCGCTGGTGGCAGATTCGTGTGAGAAACTGCAGAAGCTGGTGACTGAGTTTGGTAAAGTATGTGATAGAAGAAAGCTGAGAGTAAATGTGAATTAGAGCAAGGTTATTAGGTACAGTAGGATTGAGGGACAAGTCAGTTGGGAGGTAAGTTTGAATGGAGAAAAACTGGAGGAAGTGAAGTGTTTTAGATATCTGGGAGTGAATTTGGCAGCGGATGGAACCATGGAAGCAGAAAGCAGAAATGGGTATGTTTGAAGGAATAGTGGTTCCAACAATGTTATATGGTTGCGAGGCGTGGGCTATGGATAGAGTTGTGAGGAGCAGGGTGGATGTGCTGGAAATGAGATGTTTGAGGACAATATGTGGTGTGAGGTTGTTTGATCGAGTAAGTAATAATAGGGTAAGAGAGTTGTGTGGTAATAAAAAGAGTGTGGTTGAGAGAGCAGAAGAGGGTGTTTTGAAATGGTTTGGTCACATGGAGAGAATGAGTGAGGAAAGATTGACCAAGAGGATATATGTGTCAGAGGTGGAGGGAACAAGGAGAAGTGGGAGACCAAATTGGAGGTGGAAAGATGGAGTGAAAAAGATTTTGAGTAAACGGGCCCTGAACATGCAGGAGGGTGAAAGGCGTGCAAGGAGTATAGTGAATTGGAACGATGTGGTATACCGGGGTCGACGTGCTATCAATGGATTGAACTAGGGCATGTGAAGTGTCTGGGGTAAACCATGAAAAGTTTTGTGGGGCCTGGATGTGAAAGGGAACTGTGGTTTCGGTGCATTATACATGACAACTAGAGACTGAGTGTGAACGAATGTGGCTTTGTTGTCATTTCCTAGCGCCACCTCTCGCTTGCGGGGAAGGGGGGGAAGGTAACTTCATGTGTGGCGGGGTGGCGACGAAAATGAATAATGGCAGCAAGTATGAATTATGTACATGTGTATATATATATACATATGTCTGTGTATGTATGTATACGTATACGTTGAAATGTATAGGTATGTATATGTGCGTGTTTGGACGTGTATGTATATACATGTGTATGTGGGCGGGTTGGGCCATTCTTTCGTCTGTTTCGTTGCGCTACCTCGCTAACGCGGGAGACAACGACAAAGTATGATGAATAAATAAATAAATTGATGAATATATATATTTATATTTATATATATATATATATATATATATATATATATATATATATATATATATATATATATATATATATTATTTTGCTTTGTCGCTGTCTCCCGCGTTTGCCAGGTAGCGCAAGGAAAAAGACGAAAGAAATGGCCCAACCCACCCCCATACACATGTATATACACACGTCCACACACGCAAAATATACATACCTATACATCTGAATGTACACATATATATACACACACAGACACATACATATATACCCATGCACACAGTTCACACTGTCTGCCTTTATTCATTCCCATCGCCACCTCGCCACACATGGAATACCATCCCCTTCCCCCCTCATGTGTGCGGGGTAGCGCTAGGAAAAGACAACAAAGGCCTCATTCGTTCACACTCAGTCTCTAGCTGTCATGCAATAATGCCCGAAACCGCAGCTCCCTTTCCACATCCAGGCCCCACACAGCTTTCCATGGTTTACCCCAGACGCTTCACATGCCCTGATTCAATCCACTGACAGCACGTCAACCCCGGTATACCACATCGATCCAATTCACTCTATTCCTTGCCCGCCTTTCACCCTCCTGCATGTTCAGGCCCCGATCACTCAAAATCTTTTTCACTCCATCTTTCCACCTCCAATTTGGTCTCCCACTTCTCCTCGTTCCCTCCACCTCCGACACATATATCCTCTTGGTCAATCTTTCCTCACTCATTCTCTCCATGTGCCCAAACCATTTCAAAACACCCTCTTCTGCCCTCTCAACCACGCTCTTTTTATTTCCACACATCTCTCTTACCCTTACATTACTTACTCGATCAAACCACCTCACACCACACATTGTCCTCAAACATCTCATTACCAGCACATCCACCCTCCTGCGCACAACTCTATCCATAGCCCACGCCTCGCAACCATACAACATTGTTGGAACCACTATTCCTTCAAACATACCCATTTTTGCTTTCCGAGATAATGTTCTCGACTTCCACACATTCTTCAAGGCTCCTAGGATTTTCGCCCCCTCCCCCACCCTATGATTCACTTCCGCTTCCATGGTTCCATCCGCTGCCAGATCCACTCCCAGATATCTAAAACACTTTACTTCCTCCAGTTTTTCTCCATTCAAACTTACCTCCCAATTGACTTGACCCTCAACCCTACTGTACCTAATAACCTTGCTCTTATTCACATTTACTCTTAACTTTCTCCTTTCACACACTTTACCAAACTCAGTCACCAGCTGCTGCAGTTTCTCACATGAATCAGCCACCAGCGCTGTATCATCAGCGAACAACAACTGACTCACTTCCCAAGCTCTCTCATCCACAACAGACTTCATTCTTGCCCCTCTTTCCAAAACTCTTGCATTCACCTCCCTAACAACCCCATCCATAAACAAATTAAACAACCATGGAGACATCACACACCCCTGCCGCAAACCTACATTCACTGAGAACCAATCACTTTCCTCTCTTCCCACACGAACACATGCCTTACATCCTCGATAAAAAAGTTTTCACTGCTTCTAACAACTTACCACCCACACCATATATTCTTAATACCTTCCACAGAGCATATATATATATATATATATATATATATATATATATATATATATATATATATATATATATATCCATCAACAGCGTATGAGCGTCCTCTGACAAACTAATTCGTTATTTTCATAAATATTCACGTACCCACAGCGAAGCTTCCTGAGGAGATAAACTAATATACCTAACGAGCTATAAAGAATACACTCGTTGCTTCAGAAATACAAAGAGAACTCTGCAGCAGTTTTCCCTCATCTAGAACTTATTCACCGAGAACCTTTGTGGCCAAGAAACACGTAGTCACATTTCTGAAAGTTAACGACTGTAGACGACACAAATGCAACACTCACTAATACCCACCATTACCCTTGAAGGCTTGAAAGAATATTATTATATGTTGGGATCTCTCTCTCTCTCTCTCTCTCTCTCTCTCTCTCTCTCTCTCTCTCTCTCTCTCTCTCTCTCTCTCTCTCCGCCCTACATATACTTTGTCGGATGCCGCCACGAATTCAGAAATTGTGTACATTTACATGAATTATGAAAAAATATTTACATATGCAACCTTAACTCTGTGTGTGAGAGAGTTGCAGACACAGTAATTACGTCTGGCGAGTCGTAAAAACTTGTTTCCTCGTCCTGCGGGCCAGAGCTGAAATTGCATCAGCAGGTCTGAAGCAGCACTGATGAACTCTCGTGTTTGTCCACAACCTGATGCTAGGCTGAGTTTAGCCTAGCATAAGGTAGATGATAAGTGACGTAAGGTGACACACACACACACACACACACACACACACACACACACACACACACAGACACATAGCTAAAATGAAAGGCCTGTTGGTAACACAACTGTGCACCATTAAAGAGCGAAGAGAGAGTAGTGACCTGACGACAATATTTAAGATTCTAATTCATCTGGATGACGTTGACAGTAAACACTTCTTCACGTAGTACAATACCAGGGTTACCAGAGGTCATGATCAGAGGCTGAGGAGCAGGATGATCAAGATCTTTGGGATATATTGGTTTAGTGTAAGGTTAGTGGATGATGGAAGGGTCTAGACGAGGAGATGGTGAGCGCCAGCAACTTACGAAGATTTAAGGGTCTTCCTGATGGTACAAAAAGTACAAGAGACAAGACGCCAAGCTATGTACAAATAGATCATTACAAGTAATATCACAGAAGAGTAACACATACCTGGCGTTCTCTACAGCAGCATACTGGCCCTGCCGTGAACCCTATGCAACCCTTGACGTCCAAGAAGGACACTCCTTAGACAAACAAGGTGTTATGTAAAATCACGTAACTGTGATCTGACTTTATCATTCGAATTACTGAAAGCAGACATGAAATGAAGAGCGTGTGACAGCAGGTATCCTTCAAAGGAGACAAGCACCAGTGATCAAGGTCAGTGTTTACAACCATTTTATAGAGTTGTACCCAAACCTCCCATTGACACCAAGAATTCGTTCACACTCAGTCTCTAGCTGTCATGTGTAATGAACGAAACCACAGATCCCTTTCCTCATCCAGGCCCCATAAAACTTTCCATGGTTTATCCCAGACGCTTTACATGCCCTGGTTCGATCCATCGACAGCACGTCGACCCCGTTATACCACATCGTTCCAATTCACTCTATTCCTTGCACATCTTTCATCCTCCTATATGTTCAGGCCCCGATCACTCAGAATCTTTTTTCACTCCATCCTTTCACCTCCAATTTGGTCTCCCACTTCTCGTTTCCCTCCACCTCTGACGCATATAACCTCTTTGTCAATCTTTCCTCACTCATTCTCTCCATGTGACCAAACCATTTCAATACACCCTCTTCTAATCTCTCAACCACACTTTTTATCACCACACATCTCTCTTACCTTTTCATTACTTACTCGTCAAACCACCTCACAGCACATATTGTCCTCAAAAATTTCATTTCCAACACATCAACCCTCGTCCGCACAACCTTATCTATAGCCCATGCCTCGCAACCATATACCATTGTTGGAACCACTATTCCTTCAAACATACCCATTTTTGCTCTCCCAGATAACGTTCTTGCCTTCCACACATTTTTCAACGCTCTCAGAACCTTCACTCCCTCCCCCACCCTGTGACTTCACTTCCGCTTCCATGGTCTCCATCCGCTGTAAAATCCACTCACAGGTACCTATAAAACTTCACTTCCTCAAGTTTTTTTCCATCCCAATTTACAACCTAATTTACTTGTCCCTCAAACCTACTGAACCTGATAACCTTGCTCTTATTCACATTTACTCTCAGCTTTCTTCTTTCACACACCTTTACCAGACTCAGTCACCAGCTTCTGCAGTTTCTCATCCGAATCAGCCACCAGCGCTGTATCATCAGCAAACATCAACCTGAATCACTTCCTGAGCCCTCTAATCTACAACAGACTGTATACTTGCTCCTCTCTCCAAAACTCTTGCATTCACCTCCCTAACAACCCCATCCGTAAACAAATTAAACAACCATGGAGACATCACGCACCCCTGCCGCAAACCGACATTCAATGTGAACCAGCCACTTTTCTCTCTTCCTAGTCGTGCACATGCCTTACATCCTTGATAAAGACTATTCACTGCTTGTAGCAACTTACCTCCCACACCATATACTCTTAATACCTTCCACAAAGCACCTCTATCAACTCTATCATATACCTTCTCCAGATCCAGAAATGCTACATTCAGATTCATCTGTTTTTCTAAGTACTTCTCACATACATTCTTCAAAGCAAAAACCTAATCCACACATCCTCTACCACTTTTGAAACCAAACTGCTCTTCCCCAATCTGATGCTCTGTACATGCCTTTACCCTCTCAATCAATACCCACCCATATAATTTCCCAGGAATACTCAACAAACTTAAACCTTGATTTTGAGCATTCACCTTTATCCCCTTTGCCTTTGTGCAATGGCACTATGCACACATTCCGCCAGTCTTCAGACACTTCACCATGAGCCATACATACATTGAATATCCTTACCAACCAGTCAACGACATAGTCACCCCCTTTCTTAATAAATTCCACTGCAATACCATTCAAACCCGCCGTCCTTGCCGGCTTTCATCTTCTGCAATGCTTTCACGGCCCCTTCTCTGTTCACCAAACCATTCTCCTTGACCCTCTCACTTCGCACACCACCTCGACCAAATCACTATATCTGTCACTCTATCATCAAACATATTCAACAAACCTTCAAATTACTCACTCCATCTCCTTCTCACTTCATCACTACTTGTTATTACCTCCCCATTAGCTCCCATCACCGATGTTCCCATTTGTTCTCTTGTCTTACGCACTTTATTTACCTCCTTCCAAAATATCTTATTATTCCCCCTAAAATTTAATGATACTCTCTCACCCCAACACTCATTTGCCCTCTTTTTCACCTCTTTCACCTTTTTCTTGACCTACTGCCTCTTTGTTTTATACATCTCCCAGTCATTTGCGCTACTTCACTGCAAAAATCGTCCAAACGCCTGTATTCTCTTTCACTAACAATATTACTTATTCATCCCACCACTCACTACCCTTTCTAATCTGCCCACCTCCCACGCTTCTCATGCCACAAGCATCTTTTGAGCAAGCCATCACTGCTTTCCTAAATACATCCCATCCCCCCTTCTCCTCTTACGTCATTTGCTCTCACCTTTTTCCATTCTGTACTCAGTCTCTCCTGGTACTTCCTCGCACAAGTCTCCTTCCAAGCTCACTTACTCTCACCACTCTTTTCACTCCAACACTCTTTTTTCTTTTCTGAAAACCCTCTACAAATCTTCACCTTCGCCTCCACAAGATAAAGATCAGACATCGCTTCAGTTGCCCCCTCTTTGCACACTGATATCCAGAAGTCTCTCTTTCACGTGCCTATCAATTAATACGTAATCCAATAATGCTCTCTGGCCATCTCTTCTACTTATATACGTATACTTACGTATATCTCTCTTTTTATACCAAGTATTCCCAATCACCAGTCCTTTTCCAGCAAACATATCTACAAGCTCTTCACCATTTCCATTTACGACACTGAACACCCCACGTACACCAATTATACCCTCAACTGCCACATTACTCACCTTTGCATTCAAATCACCCATCACTACAACCCGGTCTCGTGCATCAAAGCTGCTTACACTCTCACTCAGCTGCTCCCAAAACACTAGCCTCTCATGAACTTTTTTCTCATGACCAGGTGCATATGCACCAATAATCACCCATCTCTCTCCATCCACTTTCAGTTTTACCCACATCAATCTAGAGTTTACTTTCTTACGCTCTATCCCATACTCCCACTACTCCTGCTTCAGGAGTAGTGCTACTCCTTCCCTTGCTCTTGTCTTCTCACCAACCCCTGACTTTACTCCCAAGACAAATAGTCCACAAATAGCGAGTGTGCATAAGATGCAGGTAAAACTACAAGGAAAAGAGAACAAACGAAGTGTGAAGCCGTTTCGTATCATTGTCAGGAGTGAGCACAAATAGATAACCAGACTGTAATATACCAGCCGCCATCGGGCGGGGCCGGCGAATGAATTAAGAAACAGGTGAAGGGATTAGGGCACAGGTCACCCTCTACAACTTCACCTCTCTCAAGTTACAATCTCAGGTTGACTGACTGATTGATTGACTTTATTCAGGGACCCTACCACATTGTGGTAGGTATGCACATGTACAATACACCACAATAAGGTACATAGCAGTTTCTACTAGGAAAACCTATCAAAGTTTTACAAGCTTTTTTCAGTAGGGTCCTTGCATTGTAGCAAGACGGAGCAGTCAACAAAGGTACCACCGCACCCCATACAAGACACATATGCACATTGTATACCCTTCTCTTTACAACGGTTAGTTAAAGATACCATGCATAATATTACTTAATGTTTCCCTCCACCTCCGACACATATATCCTCTTGGTCAATCTTTCCTCACTCATTCTCTCCATGTGCCCAAACCATTTCAAAACACCCTCTTCTGCTCTCTCAACCACGCTCTTTTTATTTACAGACATCTCTCTTACCCTTACATTACTTACTCGATCAAACCACCTCACACCACACATTGTCCTCAAACATCTCATTTCCAGCACATCCATCCTCCTGCGCACAACTCTATCCATAGCCCACGCCTCGCAACCATACAACATTGTTGGAACCACTATTCCTTCAAACATACCCATTTTTGCTTTCCGAGATAATGTTCTCGACTTCCACACATTCTTCAAAGCTCCCAGGATTTTCGCCCCCTCCCCCACCCTATGATCCACTTCCGCTTCCATGGTTCCATCCGCTGCCAGATCCACTCCCAGATATCTAAAACACTTTACTTCCTCCAGTTTTGCTCCATTCAAACTTACCTCCCAATTGACTTGACCCTCAACCCCACTGTACCTAATAACCTTGCTCTTATTCACATTTACTCTTAACTTTCTTCCTTCACACACTTTACCAAACTCAGTCACCAGCTTCTGCAGTTTCTCACATGAATCAGCCACCAGCGCTGTATCATCAGCGAACAACAACTGACTCACTTCCCAAGCTCTCTCATCCACAACAGACTTCATACTTGCCCCTCTTTCCAAAACTCTTGCATTCACCTCCCTAACAACCCCATCCATAAACAAATTAAACAACCATGGAGACATCACACACCCTGCCGCAAACCTACATTCACTGAGAACCAATCACTTTCCTCTCTTCCTACACGTACACATGCCTTACATCCTCGATAAAAACTTTTCACTGCTTCTAACAACTTCCCTCCCACACCATATATTCTTAATACCTTCCACAGAGCATCTCTATCAACTCTATCATATGCCTTCTCCAGATCCATAAATGCTACATACAAATCCATTTGCTTTTCTAAGTATTTCTCACATACATTCTTCAAAGCAAACACCTGATCCACACATCCTCTACCACTTCTGAAACCACACTGCTCTTCCCCAATCTGATGCTCTGTATATGCCTTCACCCTCTCAATCAATACCCTCCCATACAATTTACCAGGAATACTCAACAAACTTATACCTCTGTAATTTGAGCACTCACTCTTATCCCCTTTGCCTTTGTACAATGGCACTATGCACGCATTCCGCCAATCCTCAGGCACCTCACCATGAGTCATACATACATTAAATAACCTTACCAACCAGTTCAATAATACAGTCACCCCCTTTTTTTAATAAATTCCACTGCAATACCATCCAAACCTGCTGCCTTGCCGGCTTTCATCTTCCGCAAAGCTTTTACTTCCTCTTCTCTGTTTACCAAATCATTTTCCCTAACCCTCTCACTTTGCACACCACCTCGACCAAAACACCCTATATCTGCCACTCTATCATCAAACACATTCAACAAACCTTCAAAATACTCACTCCATCTCCTTCCCCCATCACCACTACTTGTTATCACCTCCCCATTTGCTCCCTTCACTGAAGTTCCCATTTGCTCCCTTGTCTTACGCACTTTATTTACCTCCTTCCAGAACATCTTTTTATTCTCCCTAAAATTTAATGATACTCTCTCACCCCAACTCTCATTTGCCCTCTTTTTCACCTCTTGCACCTTTCTCTTGACCTCCTGTCTCTTTCTTTTATACATCACCCACTCAATTGCATTTTTTCCCTGCAAAAATCGTCCAAATGCCTCTCTCTTCTCTTTCACTAATTTTCTTACTTCTTTATCCCACCACTCACTACCCTTTCTGATCAGCCCACCTCCCACTCTTCTCATGCCACAAGCATCTTTTGCGCAAGCCATCACTGATTCCCTAAATATATCCCATTCCTCCCCCACTCCCCTTACTTCCATTGTTCTCACCTTTTTCCATTCTGTATTCAGTCTCTCCTGGTACTTCCTCACACAAGTCTCCTTCCCAAGCTCACTTACTCTCACCACCCTCTTCACCCCAACATTCACTCTTCCTCTCTGAAAACCCATACAAATCTTCACCTTAGCCTCCACAAGATAATGATCAGACATCCCTCCAGTTGCACCTCTCAGCACATTAACATCCAAAAGTCTCTCTTTCGCGCGCCTGTCAATTAACACGTAATCCAATAACGCTCTGTGGCCATCTCTCCTACTTACATACGTATACTTATGTATATCTCGCTTTTTAAACCAGGTATTCCCAATCACCAGTCCTTTTTCAGCACATAAATCTACAAGCTCTTCACCATTTCCATTTACAACACTGAACACCTCATGTATACCAATTATTCCCTCAACTGCCACATTACTCACCTTTGCATTCAAATCACCCATCACTATAACCCGGTCTCGTGCATCAAAACCACTAACACACTCATTCAGCTGCTCCCAAAACACTTGCCTCTCATGATCTTTCTTCTCATGCCCAGGTGCATATGCACCAATAATCACCCATCTCTCTCCATCAACTTTCAGTTTTACCCATATCAATCGAGAATTTACTTTCTTACATTTTATCACATACTCCCACAACTCCTGTTTCAGGAGTACTGCTACTCCTTCCTTTGCTCTTGTCCTCTCACTAACCCCTGACTTTACTCCCAAGACATTCCCAAACCACTCTTCCCCTTTACCCTTGAGCTTCGTTTCACTCAGAGCCAAAACATCCAGGTTCCTTTCCTCAAACATACTACCTATCTCTCCTTTTTTCGCATCTTGGTTACATCCACACACATTTAGACACCCCAGTCTGAGCCTTCGAGGAGGATGAGCACTCCCCGCGTGACTCCTTCTTCTGTTTCCCATTTTAGAAAGTTAAGAATACAAGGAGGGGAGGATTTCTGGCTCCCCGCTCCCGTCCCCTCTAGTCGCCTTCTACGACGCGAGGAATACGTGGGAAGTATTCTTTCACCCCTATCCCCAGGGATAATATACATATATATTTTGAAGTGGTTTGGTCGCATGGAGAGAGTGATTGAGGAAGGGTTGACCAGAGGTGGGGGGAACGGGAAGTGGGAGACCGGATTGGAGGTGGAGAGGTGGAGTCAATGGGATTTTGAGTGATCGGGGCCTGTACGTGCAGGAGGGTGGTGGGCGTGTGGGGAGTGGAGTGAGTTAGAACGATGTGGTGCACCGGGGACCACGTGCTGTCGGTGGGTTGAACCAGGGCGTGTGGAGCGTCTGGGGTGAGCCATGGAAGGTTCTATAGGGCCTGGATGTGGAAAGGGAGCTGTGGTTTCGGTGCATTTTTACAAGGTCAGCTAGAGACTGAGTGTGAATGAATGGGGTCTTTTTTGTCTTCCTAGCGCTACCTCGCGCACATGAGGGGGGAGGAGGTTGTTATTTCATGTGTGGCAGGGTGGTGATGGGAATGAATAAAGGCAGACAGTATGAATTATATACATGTGTATATATGTATATTATCCCTGGGGATAGGGGATTAAGAATACTTCCCTCGTATTCCCTGTGTGTCGTAGAAGGCGACTAAAAGGGGAGGGAGCAGGGGGCTGGAAATCCTCCCCTCTCGTTTTTTTTTTTTTTTTTTTCCAAAAGAAGGAACAGAGGGGGCCAGGTGAGGATATTCCAAAAAAGGCCCAGTCCTCTGTTCTTAACGCTACCTCGCTAACGCGGGAAATGGCGAATAGTTAAAAAAAAAGAAAAAAAAAAAAAAAATATATATATATATATATATATATATATATATATATATATATATATATATATATATATATATATATATATATATATATACATGCCTTGCATTTGACGGCGTAAACACCCAATTGTTGCATGATTTCGCGTACACTCTATTAAGGTCTTACTGATGGTGTTATTGTACTGGAAATGAACATTACATGCAGTGCTTTTTAAAACATGTCTCAGATTAGCTAAGTGGGGAGAATAGAACAACACTAAACATTTACTTAACTTTATTTGTCACATTTTTTCTTACAAGTAGCATAATATGTCTTCCTCCTTTCCAGTAAGCCTTGTTCACGAACCAACTGGGATAATATAACTGCGAAAAGATACGTCTTATATGACTACATTTGTCTACCAGGCTAATGAGATCATATATCCGCAGTGTTCTCAAAAACATAGACATAACTACAAATATTTTTTTTGGAAGAATCATGTACCTATGTTGTTTCCTCTTAACCTAAAGACTCTAACGACCTTTATCTTGGCTTCCACCAAGTAATGATCAGACATCTCTACAGTTGCTCCTCTCACCACATCCAAGAGTCTCTCCTCTGCACGCATATCAATTAACAAATTGTCCAATAGTGCCTCCTCTCCATCTTTGCTACTCATCTATGGATACTTACTCTACATATGTCCCTCATCTTCAAACAGGTACTCTCAATCACCAATATTTTTTCAGTACAAGCTCTCTAACATTTTTTATCACATCACCAAGTGTCCCATGTTCCCAATTATACACTCTAGTGCCACATTACTCACTCTCGCAATTACATTACCTATCGCTACCCATCACTAACACTTAATCTCTTGCAACAAAGCACTCGCTTGTCTTCTTTAACTCTCTCACTTCCATGTGCATAATCACATGTCATTCTCACTTTCATTTTCTTTACCCACACCAGTCTGGAGTTCTCTTCTTTACTCTTTTTCACGTGTTCCCACAACGCCTTCTTTAGTAGCAGTAATACCCTTTCCTTAGCCCTCGCTCTCACACTAGCTTATGACTTACCCCAAATGCATTACTAAACATTTCTTCCTCTTTCCCCTTTAGCTTTGTTTCGCTAGACCAAGAACATCCAAGTTCTTCTCCTCAAACATACGATCTATGTCTTCCTATGTCTGAGCCTTCATGGATGATGAGTGCTCTTCGCTTATCTCCTGTTCCAACGTTAAGAATCTAAAGATACACCGTTCCCATCCCCTTTGGTGTCTTTTTATGACCGCAGGAAATACGTGGGAGGTATTCTCTCTCCCATATATACACTCTCATTTTTTACCCTAGCCAATAAGGCATGGGCAATAAGACGCCTAAGTAGTGGCCATACTGGATAAAAGTAAATAAGAAAAACACGAGAAAAAGGACGTAGGAATATTTTGAGCTTCTCTGGCTTTTGTAGACTCTGACTCTTGAAAATGGGACGGCTATAGGTAGAGAGATGAAAGGGAGATGAACACCTCGCAACCTCGTTGCTAGACGATAGAAGGTGGTATGAGGACGATATCAACCCTCGCGTGGCTGTCTCCACATGGAAACTCTGGGCAACAGCAGTCGAGGCATTCAGAAGACAGCGGCCCAAGTGGAGAGGACACATGCACACGTCTCATTAAAGAACCAGCAGTAGAGAGACAGAGTAAAATCTCAGTGAGCAATATGGGATGGTTGAAGGGATGTGATAAGAGAGACTTGGAAGAAGAACCCTAAATATGCGATCAGTGCTTCATACTAGGTTGAATGAGACCCTTATAGATGGGGAGTATCTGCTCTGTTTTGCTACCTGTACATATAACACCCTTAGTCCTTGGGAAGCACATTTTGTGATAGTAATTATCTTAGGTTTACGTGATTGATTAGAATATATAATCATGTGCAACATTTGCATGCTATTATAGGGTCGTAATGTGGTGTTTTAAAATTCAGCATTAGGAAATAACTAAAATTTAGAAAGGGACATGTACAGAGAGTGTGTTTCTATGCTCTTGAATTTGAGGAAAAAAATCACACTCCTTGGAGGCTTGTTTAACTCTTGAATTTAATAATGGTACTGCTTTCCAATTACGAGACACTTCATAGGTCCCATTGAAGCTTGGAAATATGTTCAGTGTAGGAAAAAGAGTCGGAATTAAAGTAATGAAGATGTGAGAGTGAGTTGAATTATGGAAAATATAACTGTAAGTGTAAGAGTGAGCGAGTCAGAAGATGAAGAGAGAGTATTTAAGGAGAGAGAACACTATAGAAGGAGCAGCACTGTTGACACGATTAGAAGTCGCTCCATCACTGACCACCATGATGCAATGATGATATGGAATGTTATTCATTGGAGGAAAATGAGAAGCAGAGGAGATAAAGTAAGAAAGTTAGAAAACGGGTTTGTGCCAAACATTATCAAAAGTTCTCAAGTTTTCAAAGATATGATAAAAGATTCATCCAAAATCATTGGAAAAAGGAGGATCAGAGATGAGGAACTTGGGAGAGTTCAACAAGGGATCTTGTATCGTGAAAGTAACGGTGGTGATCTAAGTGTTTAAGAAAGAAGAATTGCAAAGACTTTAACGACAGCAAAAGTGAGGGCGATGGGACAATAGAAAGGTTATAACAATCTCCTTTCTTAGGGAGGAGTGGCACCAAAGCATGCCGCTACGAAGTAAAAGTTTCGGGTTTTATGGAGAGGTGATGCAGACAAGTAAGCCGCCCCCTTGTATACCACATTACTCCAGTTTACTCGGCCTCCTGCATGTCTTACTCTCTCCTAACTGTTCAGGCCTGAAGCTCCAGGGCGTTTTTCACTCTATCCTCTACTTCCTCTTCGGTTTCCTCTTCCTTGTTCCCTCCATATTCGATATGCATACCATCTAGTCATCACTTTCGCATTCATCGTTTCCCGATGTCCAAGCCATTTCAGCACAGCCTTCTCAACCCTCTCACACGTACTGGTTCTTCTTCTACACCTTCCCCTCACCTCATTATTTCTTCTTCGATTAAACCACCTCACATCAAATATTGTCCTCAAACACATCATTTCCAGCACGTCTGCTTCCTTCCGCACTTTATCTTCTAGATACAATACCGCTGGGACTACTATGCCATCAAACATACTCATCTTTGCTGCTGCAGACATTAACTCCCTTTTCATACGCTCTTCAACACTCCCAGGCCTTAGCCTCTCTCACAAACCTTTCTGGCTTGCTTTAGCTCCCATGTTTTCATCCGCTACTGTATTCAACCCCAAGTACATAAAAGACTCCAATTCCTCGATTATTTTCATTTAATACTAACTCTCCAGCCGACCTTTCTCACCTCCGTAACTTTTATTCACATTAACTCCAGACTTTCCCCTTTCATTTATCCTCCCAAGCTCTGCCATCAGTTTATGCGGATGTTCGCTTGAGCCCGCCATCAGGGTTGTGTCTTAGGCAAAAAGCTACTGACTCACTTCCCAGCCCCCAGCCCCTTCAATTTCCCTTTGTTTCTACACAGTGGCATTAGAAATAATTTCCTCCAATCAGCGGGCACCTCACTTTGAGCCATGTATATAAATCCTAACCAGCCAATCAACAACTGTCTCTTTTTTCTTGAAATGTTCATTTGCGATCTTATCTACTCCAACCGTTTTGTGCACACCTTTCCGTAAGTCATGTCCACATCTCTTTTCCTTATATCCTCTGCCATGACTATATCGCTTCACATACCTTCACGTCCCAGTCACAGTATACCTGCCTTCCTGTCATCAGACATTCTACCGTCCTTCAAGATTCTCGTTCCATCTTCTCTTCACTTCTCTGCATGTTACGCTCTCTCTATCTGGTTCTTTATTGATCTCCACTTGCCGGTTTCTTTTATTTTTTTCCCACTATTCACTTTTCTATAAAACATTTTCTTGTTCTCTCTGAAGTTTTCCAATACTCACCCACCTAAACTACATTTCTTCCCTTTCTGCCCTTAAACCTTCCTCTTGTAGAGTTCCTTATCACTCATACTCCATCCCTGCAGGTACCACCTATACATCTCTCTCTTCTTTTTCAGTGACATTTGAACAACTTCATCGCACTACTCACTACCATTTCTCACACGCCCACCTCCCACCATTCGGATGCAACACACTTTTCGTATGCACACACTTCTGTCTCACATGTAAGCATTGCTTTCCACTGCTAACCCATCCACACAATTTCGTTTCCTTTCACCTTCTGTTATTCTTCATTCATTTTTCCTAGTAATTCTTCACACAATCTCTCACATTCACCTCTCTTTTCCCATACATAGTCTCCTCTTTCCCATCCATAGTCTCCTCTTTCCCAAGCGTCTCTACAACCCTTCACCCTTACCTCCACCCACACGTGACCAGATATCTCACGTGCTTCCCCACTCAACATATTCACATCAAACAGCCTCTCTCTATCATGCCTATCAGTTCAGACATATCCAATAATGTCCCGCTAACCACAAACCCGACCAACCCTCGTGTTCCTCTATCTGTTCATTATGAAGGACGTGGCTTCTTTAACAGTGTGTATATAATCATGATACTATCCTGTGCTGTCCAAGTGGAAAACAAATATATAGCTTGTGTTTCAGCCACAATACAATCAGCACTTTAGCCACACCAGTAAGAATGAGACAATTGCTTCAGACACGTCTCATCCATAACAACAAACAAGATAATTGTCTTGCATGTATCTTAGGTGCACTAAAACCGAAATGAAATTGCTTCATTTGTGTTTCAGTCCAGCAGCTGGTAGCGAGCAGCTGCTTCAATTGTATTACAGCCAGACCAGCAAACAGGGGTCATTTGATTCACTAGTGTCTCCGTCACACCAGTTAGTAAACTGTACCAGCTTCACTTGTGCCCCGGCCAAAGCAACAGGCAGGAGGAAAGGAGCAGTTTTCTTGTTACCTGAAACAGTACGGGAAAATAAAGCCCGAATTGTGGCCATTTTATAAACGCTATATATGTGTGTATATATATATATATATATATATATATATATATATATATATATATATATATATATATATATATATATATATAGCGTTTATAAAATATATGTGTGTGTGTGTGTGTGTGTGTGTGTGTGTGTGTGTTGTAAAGTGTGTGAAAGAAGACAGCTGAGAGTAAATGTGAATAAGAGCAAGGTTATTAGGTACAGTAGGGTGAGGGACAAGTCAACTGGGAGGTACGTTTGAACGAAGAAAAACTGGCGGAAGTGAAGTGTTTTAGATATCTGGGAGTGGATTTGGAAGCGGATGGAACCATGGAAGCGGAAGTGAGTCATAGGGTGGGGGAGAGGACGAAAGTTCTGGGAGCGTTGAAAAATGTGTGGAAGTCGAGAAAATTATCTCGGAATGCAAAAATGGGTATGTTTGAAGGAATAGTGATTCCATCAATGTTGTATGGTTGCGAGGCGTGGGCTATGGATAAAGTTGTGCGCAGGAGGGTGGATGTGCTGGAAATGAGATGTTTGAGGACAATATGTGGTGTGAGGTGTTTTGATCGAGTAGGTAATGATAGAGTAAGAGAGATGTGTGGTAATAAAAAGAGTGTGGTTGAGAGAGCAGAAGAGGGTGTATTGAAATGCTTTGGCTACATGGAGAGAATGAGTGAGGAAAGATTAACAAAGAGGATATATGTGTCAGAGGTGGAGGGAACGAGAAGTGGGAAACCAAATTGGTGGTGGAAAGATGGAGTGAAAAGGATTCTGAGTGATCGTGGTCTAAACATGCAGGAGGGTGAAAGGCGAGCAAGGAGTAGAGTAAATTGGAACGATGTGGTATACCGGGGTCGACGTGCTGTCAATGGATTGAACCAGGGCATATGAAGCGTCTGGGGTAAACCATGGAAAGTTTTTGTGGGCCTATATGTGGAAAGGGAGCTGTGGTTTCGGTGGATTACACATAACAGTTAGAGATTGAGTTGTCTTTTCCTAGCGCTACCTCGTGTGCACGTGGGGGGAGGGGGGTGCCATTTCACTCCATCCTTCCACCTCCAATTTCGTCTCCCACTTCTCCTTGTTCCCTCCACTTCTGACACACATATCCTCTTTGTCAATCTTTCCTCACTCATTCTCTCCATGTGACCAAACCATTTCAATACACTCTCTTCTGCTCTCTCAACCACACTCTTATCTCTAAACATCTCTCTTACCCTTTCATTACTTACTCGATCAAACTACCTCACACCACATATTGTCCTCAAACATTTAATTTCCAACACATCCACCTTCCTCCGCACAACCCTATCTATAGCCCATGCCTCGCAGCCATATAGCATTGTAGGAACCACTTTTCCTTCAAACATAACAATTTTTGCTCTCCGAGATAATGTTCTCGTCTTCCACACAATCTTCAGCCCTCCCAGAACCTTCGCCCCCTCCCCCACCCTGTGACTCCCTTCAGCTTCCATGGTTCCATCCGCTGCTAAGTCCACTCCAAGATATCTAAAAACCTTCATTTCCTCCAATTTTTCTCCATTCAGCGCTCCCAGAACCTTTGCCCCTTCCCCCACCCTGTGACTCACTTCAGCTTCCATGGTTCCATCCGCTGCTAAGTCCACTCCCTGATATCTAAAAAACTTCATTTCCTCCAGCTTTCTCCATTCAAACTTACCTCGCAATTAACTTGACCCTCGACCCTACTGAACCTAATAACCTTGCTCTCATCCACATTTACTCTCAGCTACCTTCTTTCACACACTTTACCAAACTCAGTCACCAACTTCTGCAGTTTCTCATCCGAATCAGCCACCAGCGCTGTACCATCAGCGAACAACAACTAACTCACTTTCTAAGCCCTCTCATTCACATGAAACTGCATACTTGCTCCTCTCTCCAAAACTCTTGCATACATCTCCCTAACCACTGCATCATAAACATCATGCACCACTGCTGGAAACCGACATTCTAGAGAGAGAGAGAGAGAGAGAGAGAGAGAGAGAGAGAGAGAGAGAGAGAGAGAGAGAGAGAGAGAGAGAGAGAGAGAGAGAATGTAATTATTTGAACGAACATTAATTTGGTATACCACCCCGCCCATGAGTATTATTCCCAGCGCTACTAATGGCAGTCATTACTAAACTCCGTATAATGCTTAGGTTCATTTATTTCAACCTGGATGTGATCCATAAACGAAAAAAGTGGATGAAAATAGACCTGACATGACCCGGTTGTTGTTCAAACCTAACTATGCTGCTCACTCGCTGGTGTTGTTATAGAACTGATGATGGGTTTCGTTAAATATGCAAACCTGTTTTAGGTCCCACTCAGATAAATCCACCACCACTCAAAATGATACTGAAAATAGATTTTGCAATTTCTCTATCATTGCTCAAAAGCAAAAGATGTAGCACACTTTAAGATGCTTTAATGTAAAGTCTGTATCAAAGAATGTGTGTTACAGACGAATCACAGTCACTAATACTTCGTTGGCTTTGCGAAGATGCTATGTTCGTGTTTTTTCTATTACAGAGGAGCACACGCGTGCCCAGTATATAAGAATACTTGGAAGACTATAAGAATCAGACGAAACACCGGGTCATCTTTACGATCTTTATCATGCGTTGAAAACATGGCTCTTGTTTTTGTTTTTGATGAAGGAGAGAACTGTACCCAAATGAAGGATGATGACGTCAGGAGGTGAGCAAGGATGATAGTATGATACGACGTACGGCACACCAGCGGTTATGGTCCTCCCCCGTCATGTTCTTTGCAATGGCCATAATCAACAAGAAGCCAGGAATATCAAAGCCCATCCTCTTCTAAATTCCTTTATAACCCAAGTGACATTATCAAACGAACGTGTACCGTGAAACCTCACAATCTAGTCCTTTGCCTCTCTCATCTGGTTCAAAGGTATTACTTCAAACCCACACACTATGCCTCTTTCCACTTCTTTTGTTTACTTCGGAGATTCCTTCTCTCTTTCTCCTGTTACTTAGTCGATGAATTTCTCGCCATTCCTCATTACTTTCAGTTGGGCACAATCGCCGTTCTTAGAATTTAATGAACTGCGAGGATTTCTATTTTTCATATCAATGACAACCTGTAACTACCTTCGTTATCATTGATGTGAGGACTGGAGAGTCACTTGATTTCATTTACGTGATATTTTCCTTCATACTTCCATCACCACTCTGACGAAGCAGATAAAGTGGCGTCTAACTTGATACTTCCTCCTTCTTCGGTATCTTGTGATGATGCTGTTCTCACGACACAACATCAATTTGTTTTTCTTATTTTTTTCTCAATTTTCTCAATAATTTTTCTTTTTGACAAGATGAGGGATAGAGTGAGAATTTGACCTCAAATATCCTTTCATGAACTTTCCCGCATACAGAGTGGTCTTAAAACTTTCTTTTCCTTTCTTCATAAGAAGCATTTACTCTCAGATATATTTTCATCACATCTCGCACCACCACCAACAAGACCTTTAAAATTGATATTATCTTATTCACAACCAACGTATTACTGACCAAAAGTTCTCAACCTTCAATTCCTCTTCATCTTGTCAGCCTCTTCCATCGTACTTATTCTAATCTCTTTACACAGTATTTAATCCTGGAAAGATAGAAGCATTTCATAATCTTGATCTCATTCAGAAATTATTGGTGTCATGTCATCTAATGCTTTGCGATCCGATTGATTTCATTCTTTTCAAATCGGCTCAAATCCCTTCCACATCTTTCTGAAAATGAAAGAATTCATGCCAAAACTGACAAGTCTACACTGGTTCATCTTACTATACTTTTGATGACATAAATTTTTCCTGTTGTCTTAATCAGCTTCCCGCTTCTAACAGTGCCCTCTAACCATGACAGCTGGTGAGTGTTTTACATACCAGAGCATGTTTGAAGATGCCAGTCCACAGATACCTGGTGGGGTTATGAAAGCAGTGAAAGTTCTTCAGCTATTTGGTGTATGTCTGAGTGTTTGCTCTTCAAGGAAGACATCAAAGGCGGATCCGAAACCAAAAACGTACCTGGAATTTCTAAATGATACAAAAATATTTAAAAGAGATACATATTTACTTCAGATATTAACTTGAAGTTCAGCCACTGGTAAGTTGGAGGAGCACTTACGTAAATGTTTTTACCTACTTCCCAGTGAACCATGAGGAATGACCTTTGGAAATTCGGTTGGGTCATCGTGGGTACTTTGGCTATCAGCAACATCCCTCCTACGTAATAAATGTGCAACTAAACAGTGTCAGAGACAAGTTCTTACTAGTCATGAATCAGGTAGTGCCCAACAGTGATTTTGAAATGTCCAAAAAAAAAAAAGATTGCAAGCCTGTCTGTTCATTGCCTGACACAAACCCCAACAACAAGAGGAATATAAAAGAATTCAACACCAAAAGGCCATAAGGTTCTTTGGATGCTGTCTGCAAAAGAAAAGGAAATCAGAAACTTAAATGATTACTGTGGTAATGATGATGAATTCATGGAGATGACTGAGACAAATTTCTGTAAATCTGATATGTAGGAAGGCACAAGTAATATCAGTGGTGGACATAGAGCTAAGCATTTGTTGAGTCTTCTCTTAAACGTATCTATGGTGCTGTTTTCAACCACTGTATTTGGTAAATTACTACAAAGGTTAACAATCCTGTTGAAGAAAAAGTACTTTGCCTTATTCCAGGCCAAACGTTTGCAAAGTTTGAATCGATCACTACGTGTGAAATCAAACAAAACTAGCCGTAGACCAAGACTATCAAAGCCTTCAATAATTTTGAACATCGGTACCTGTACAAAACCATCCCTTAACCAATCCCAGTCAACAAATTCTCCAACCACCTATGTATATCTAACCATCTATAACTTGTATCTGAGCTTTTTCTACGGATCTTTGTCGTGGAACTTTATCGAATACATTCTGATGTCTAAAGAGATGAAATCAACTGATTCACATTCACATTGGATGTTAATGTGCTGAGAGGTGCAACTAGAGGGATGTCTGATCATTATCTTGTGGATGCGAAGGTGAAGATTTGTAGAGGTTTTCAAAAAAGAAAAGAGAATGTTGGGGTGAAGAGAATGGTGAGAGTAAGTGAGCTTGGGAAGGAGAAGTGTGAGGAAGTACCAGGAGAGACTGAGTACAGAATGGAAAAAGGTGAGAGCAAAGGAGGCAAGGGGAGTGGTGGAGGAATGGGAGGTATTTAGGGAAGCAGTGATGGCTTCCGCAAAAGATGCTTGTGGCATAAGAAGCGTAGGAGGTGGGCAGATTAGAAAGGGTAGTGAGTGGTGGGATGAAGAAGTAGGACTATTAGTGAAAGTGAAGAGAGAGGCATTTGGACGATTTTTGCAGGGGAATAATACAAATGACGGCGAGATGTATAAAAGAAAGAGACAGGAGGTCAAGAGAAAGGTGCAAGAGGTGAAAAAGAGGGCAAATGAGAGATGGGATGAAAGAGTATCATTAAATTTTAGGGAAAATAAAAAGATGTTTTGGAAGGAGGTAAATAAACTGCGTAAGACAAGGGAACAAATGGGAACTTCAGTGAAGGGGGCTAATGGGAAGGTGATAGCAAGCAGCGGTGATGTGAGAAGGAGATAGAGTGAGTATTTTGAAGGTTTGTTGAATGTGTTTGATGATAGAATGGCAGATATAGGGTGTTTTGGTCGAGGTGGTGTGCAAAGTGAGAGGGTTAGGGAAAATGATCTGGTAAACAGAGAAGAGGTAGTAAAAGCATTGCGGAAGATGAAAGCCGGCAAGGCAACGGGTTTGGATGGCATTGCAGTGGAATTAAAAAAGGGGGTGACTGTATTGTTGACTGGTTGGTAAGGTTATTTAATGTATGTATGATTCATGGTGAGGTGCCTGAGGATACGCGGAATGCTTGCATAGTGCCATTGTACAAAGGCAAAGGGGATAAGAGTGAGTGCTCAAATTACAGAGGTATAAGTTTGTTGAGTATTCCTGGTAAATTCTATGGGAGGGTATTGATTGAGAGGGTGAAGGCATGTACAGAGCATCAGACTGGGGAAGAGCAGTATGGTTTCAGAAGTGGTAGAGGATGTGTGGATCAGGTGTTTGCTTTGAAGAATGTATGTGAGAAATACTTAGAAAAGCAAATGGATTTGTATGTAGCATGTATGGATCTGGAGAAGGCATATGATAGAGTTGATAGAGATGCTCTGTAGAAGGTATTAAGAATATATAGTGTGGGAGGCAAGTTGTTCGAAGCAATGAAAAGTTTTTATCGATGATGTAAGGCATGTGTACGTGTAGGAAGAGAGGAAAGTGATTGGTTCTCAGTGAATGTAGGTTTGCGGCAGGGGTGTGTGATGTCTCCATGGTTGTTTAATTTGTTAATGGATGGGGTTGTTAGGGAGGTGAATGCAAGAGTTTTGGAAAGAGGGGCAAGCATGCAGTCTGTTGTGGATGAGAGAGCTTGGAAAGTGAGTCAGTTGTTGTTCGCTGATGATACAGCGCTGGTGGCTGATTCGTGTGAGAAACTGCAGAAGCTGGTGACTGAGTTTGGTAAAGTGTGTGAAAGAAGAAAGTTAAGAGTAAATGTGAATAAGAGCAAGGTTGTTAGGTACAGTAGGGTTGAGGAACAAGTCAATTGGGATGTAAGTTCGAATGGAGAAAAACTGGAGGAAGCGAAGTGTTTTAGATATCAGGGAGTGGATTTGGCAGCGGATGGAACCATGGAAGCGGAAGTGAATCAAGGGTGGGGGAGGGGGTGAAAGTTCTGGAAGCGTTGAAGAATGTGTGGAAGTCGTGAACATTATCTCGGAAAGCAAAAATGGGTATGTTTGAAGGAATAGTGGTTCCAGCAATATCATATGGTTGCGAGGCGTGGGCTATGGATAGAGTTGTGCGCAGGAGGGTGGATGTGCTGGAGATGAGATGTTTGGGGACAATATGTGGTGTGAGGTGGTTTGATCGAGTAAGTAATGTAAGGGTAAGAGAGATGTGTGGTAATGAAAAGAGTGTGGCTGAGAGAGCAGAAGAGGGTGTTTTGAAATGGTTTGGTCGCATAGAGAGAATGAGTGAGGAAAGATTGACCAAGAGGATATATGTGTCAGAGGTGGAAGGAACGAGAAGTGGGAGACCAAATTGTAGATGGAAAGATGGAGTGAAAAGAATTTTGAGTGATCGGGGCCTGAACATGCAGGAGGGTGAAAGGCGTGCAAGGAATAAAGTGAATTGGAACGATGTGGTATACCGGGTCCGACGTGCTGTCAATGGATTGAACCAGGGCATGTGAAGCGTCTGGGGTAAACCATGGAAAGTTCTGTGGGGCATGGATGTGGAAAGGGAGCTGTGGTTTCAGTGCATTATTACATGACAGCTAGAGACTGAGCGTGAACGAATGTGGCCTTTTTTGTCCTTTTCTAGCGCTACCTCGCGCACATGAGGGGGGAGGGGGTTGTTATTCCATGTGTGGCGAGGTGGCGTTGGGAACAAATAAAGGCGGACAATATGAATTATGTACATGTGTATATTTGTATATGTCTGTGTGTGTATATATATATGTGTACATTGAGATGTATAGGTATGTATATTCGCGTGTGTGGACGTGTATGTATATACATGTGCATGTGGGCGTGTTGGGCCATTCTTTCGTCTGTTTCCTTGCGCTACCTCGCTAACGCGGGAGACAGTGACAATTCAAATAAAAATAAATAAAGATATATATATATATTTTTTTTTTTTTTTTTTTTTTTTTTTTATACTTTGTCGCTGTCTCCCGCGTTTGCGAGGTAGCGCAAGGAAACAGACGAAAGAAATGGCCCAACCCCCCCCATACACATGTACATACACACGTCCACACACGCAAATATACATACCTACACAGCTTTCCATGGTTTACCCCAGACGCTTCACATGCCTTGATTCAATCCACTGACAGCACGTCAACCCCTGTATACCACATCGCTCCAATTCACTCTATTCCTTGCCCTCCTTTCACCCTCCTGCATGTTCAGGCCCCGATCACACAAAATCCTTTTCACTCCATCTTTCCACCTCCAATTTGGTCTCCCTCTTCTCGTTCCCTCCACCTCCGACACATATATCCTCTTGGTCAATCTTTCCTCACTCATTCTCTCCATGTGCCCAAACCATTTCAAAACACCCTCTTCTGCTCTCTCAACCACGCTCTTTTTATTTCCACACATCTCTCTTACCCTTACGTTACTTACTCGATCAAACCACCTCACACCACACATTGTCCTCAAACATCTCATTTCCAGCACATCCATCCTCCTGCGCACAACTCTATCCACAGCCCACGCCTCGCAACCATACAACATTGTTGGAACTACTATTCCTTCAAAAATGAAACACGATAAGTTCCCAAGGGCACTTTCATGCAATAATCACATCAGCAGGGGAGACACAAGAGAGAAATATAACAGTCCCTTGATATACAACGAATAGACGTAGCTAGTACGCCATTTGGTAAACATGCAATTGTCCAAGACAGACAACGAGCGTATCATAAACTTATTATATGGATAAGAAGATGAATTGTTTTACAAATTTTGTCAACAATAAAATCATGCAACTTGTATAGACCATCACTAGTATTAAGATCATAATTCTTTGTGTATTTATAATAGAAGATTCAGTGATATTTCTTGTGGTACTGGAGTTAATAACCGAGATGGCATTACTCCAGTCAATACAATGATCGTAGTTTTTACATAATCAAATAAGGCATTTGATTTTTGTCCCGTTCTTATACTATATCTATGTTGCTTAAGTCTAACATAAAGATCCTTACCAGTCTGCCCAACATAAAAACTTATAATTTCTACATGGCACTTTATAGATGCAACCAGGAGAATTTTCTGGTGGATTCCTGATTAAGATATTCTGTATAGTATTATTGTTGCTGAAGGCAACATTCACATTAAAGGATTTAAGCAACATGGGAAGTAAAGTAAAATTATTATCAAAAGGAGAACTAAAAGATTCTTGGTGTCAATGGGGGGTTTGGGTTCAACTCTATAAAATGATTTCTTTGCTAACTTAATGAAAGATCTAGGGTACTTTTACTTAGATCCAATAGCATACATCTTCTCAACATGTTCGTAAATGTTACCAAGGTCGTTATAGCTAAATAAAATGAAGAGGATTGACTCAATCTTCATTGAATCCGAGATAAACTTCAAAGTTGATATGATACATGGATAATTAAATTCAAACTGGAAAAAAATAAAGTAATGAGGATGGGACACAATATGAATACTGTGCAACAGGAAATACATTACAATGATTTATATGTGAGGCAGACTTGAGAATCGATTTCATTCCGGACCTCCAGCCTGAGCCTAACCTGGGAAAAATATGAAGGAGATAAACTGTCTGCGGGTAAATTATAGACCTGCGTTCAAATACATGAATATGGAAATATTCTGCAAGCGGTTCATATCCTAAATTAATCCAAAACCAAAATATTCTCCACAAGTTTGGACACCGAACTTAAAGAGGCTCACCGGCTCCTCCTGTTTACTGCCGTGCACCGTCAGCTGCTCCAACTGATTTGGTTGTTTTTGGTGGCCTGTCTCGCTAGCTGCTCCTGTTAGCTGAGCGGTGTCGGTGCCGCATTCACCGTTTCTTGTTTGGTGTCCTCACCCACTGACCACTTCTGTTAACTGTACGGCGTCGGTGCCTTACTATGCTGTGACCAGCCTTATCGGCCCTAGCCAATGACTGGTTGGTACCCACAGTGCCTCTCCGTCCGCTCATCTTGTTGACTGGGTGGTGTCTGGTGCCATCACTTGACGGCTCTTACTGTATTGTGGATAGTGTTTGGAGACGTACCTCCTCGGCTGCTCTACTTAGTGATATTTTGTACCTTGGCTATTGGTTTTTACATGTGAATGGCTGACATTTAGTCATTTGCCTTCCAGCTCAAACTGCTAACTAGACGTCTCTATTCTTCTCACAAGTAAGTGACGTATGATCATTTGACCCATCAGTTATTGTTATCAATGACTGGATGGAGTTTAGAACCTTGCTCCTCTTCTTTGGTCTATAAAACTAATCGGATATTGTCCGACCTACAGAATCCTGGTGTTGACTTGCTGTGTGTTTCGTCTCTTACCCGGCGGCAGCTACTATTGTTTGGTCGTATATAAGCTGAATCTTACTGTTGACCATCCTGTGTGTCTTCTCCTGTCCCACAAACACTTAATGTTAACTGGGCGGTGTCTTACCTCATGCTCGACGGGTTTTACTGTTGTCTGTCTAGTGTCTAACCCCTGCTCTTAACACCATCAAGTCTTACTGGTGTTCAGGAACCAGGAACCCTGCCCCGCCGTTACATACTAATGACTGATCGGTAATTCATTCCTCGGTTCCACCTGTTATTACTACTGACTGGGTGGTGCGTAGTCACCTGTCAGCCGGACCTTACTATCTACTGGCTGTTGTTACGTCCTGTACCCAGCCAAATTACACAGTTTCACGGGGCCTCGATGATACTTCTGTCGTCTGCTTCCTCGCCGTGTTGGGTCTTACTACTGACCACTTGTTTAATTACTCGTCAACATCAGGTCCCTTGCTTCCTGCCGGCACATAGTAGCTGGGTGGTGTTTGGTGTACCCGTCCAGCAAGCTCTTACCGCTAACTTGGAGGTGTGTGGAACCCCGTCCCGTCAACTCACTGTCCAGGAGGTGTTTGGTTTCTTGCGTCACTTACTCCCGCGAGAAACCAGGTGGAATTTGGTGACCTGACCAACTGACCCTTGACTGGAAGTGTAAGTGGTGCCCTGTCCCTCTGGCTTCTGCTGTTGATTGGATGGTATCTGGTGCTATGTTCCGCCTTATCTTGCTAATAACACAGGAGTAGTACCTCGTGCCCTGCATCACCATCTCTTACTGCTGCCTGAGCGCTGTTTGGCCCCTTGCATTGTTAACTTGTTACTGACTTTCTTGTGTCTGATAAACTTGTTTTTTAGTTCTTACAGTTGAATGAATGGCGCCTGGCCACTGTAGGCTCATGCTGTCGACTGGCTGGTGCATGTGTCCTTGTCCCGACGATTTTTCATATTGGCTGGTCATTATCGACCTCCCATGAACATCAGGACTTACTACCCAGCCCTGACGGCTCATAGCAACGATTTGCCTGTGCTTGACAAACTTCCTCGTGGATTCAGCACCAGGTAATAGGTTTTTGATAACAGGCTAACACACCTGTTCTTCCTGCTGACTGATTGGTGTCTGGTTATATGCCCTCCCAGCTTATACTGTTGCCTGACCGGTATCTCATCCCTTGCTACGTCGGCTCTTGTAAACAATGTGATGACTGATCGCCATCCTCTCCTCCGTTCCCTCCAGTCCAACTCATGTTACATTCTACTGACTCCGGAAACACAAGGTATGTGCAGCACCACTGACCCAGTACGAGGCCTGTGCTCTACCAATGACTCAGGGCAAGACCTGTGCTCTACCGCTGACCTAGTACAAGGCCTGTGCCCTACCACTGACCCAACAAAGATGGTACAAAAAGAACCATTCCCAACCAACACAACGTTAACGGTAACGAACAGGGAGGTAGCCACGAGAGTCGTTGACTGACTGTTAGCAAAAATGATTGTCAGCAAACCGCTGCCACCCGACGACAATATAGCACTCGAAGAGTATTGACAGGCGGCCGACAAAACTGAATAGCGCATATCCGAATCCTTTCATATTCATGAAAAAAGAATCGAATATCCCTCTCAATTAAATGTTTCCTATGTGAATTTCAGTTTTCTTTCGTCATTTTGATATCTCAGTGTTGTACCATTAAACCTAGTTATACACACATCACAGTCTCATTCGAAGCCCCCAGCCCCTTACTCTCGCCTGTCTCCTCACTCTCACTCCCGACTACCCACCTGTCTACCTCCCGTCTAAGTGACTCCCATCCGTCGACTTCCCTTCCTCCTGTCTGTCATCTCCTCTCAGTTCAACCTGTTCTCACCTTTGTCGATTTCTCTCCTGTATGCCAGTTGCCCTCCCGTTTCCCTTTTTTTCTTTTCATCTCATTCCCATTTTTCTTCCCATCGATTCTCCGGTATACCCCTCTCCCTCTTGCTTACTAGTTCCTTCACATATGTCTGTCTCCATCTTCTCGACTGATCCTTCGGAGCCATACGTCTGCATCCTACTCACTTCCATATGCCCCTCCACGATGTCTACCTCCCTCCTGTTTAACCCCACTTACCTGTCTCTTTTCTGTTTACCTGTTCTCATTTCTATCAAAATTTCTTCCTCTGATTCACGTGATTCTCTGTCTCCCAGCTGTCTGTCTATCGCCTTCACGTCTGCCCAGCTCCCTCCTTACCACCTGCTACTCTCCCGTCTATTGATCTCCAGTCGGCTGTATCTCCCCTCCTGTTTACCTCTACCCATCCCATCTACCTACCTGCCTGCTGTACCATCCGTCCACTCGACCAGCTCAAGGTGCACCGTGCGCTTCTTTCCATTAAGTTCTGCTGACGTGGAACCTTCTGTTGCAGAGGATGTTTGGTTGTGTTAGTAGTACGCTGGAGGTCATCTTCCCGAGCAAAACGTGGTTCATTTTATGGAGTGAAAGCGAAAAACTTGAACGAAGACGATAAGGAGAAAGTCTGAAATATCTGAGGTCATTTAAGAAAGGACAGACTCAAAATATATGAAGTTGACACGAAAATGAAAAGGAGATGAAGAAGAAGAAGAAGAAGAAGAAGAAGAAGAAGAAGAAGAAGAAGAAGAAGAAGAGTAAGAATGAGAATAATAATTATAATAATAATGATAATTATAATGATGATAATGATTTTGAAGAATAAGGATAAGAACGAGAATAAGAAGAATAAGAAGAAGAAGAAGAAGAAGAAGAAGAAGAAGAAGAAGAAGAAGAAGAAGAAGAAGAATGATAATAATGATAAATTATAATGATAATGATAATAATAATGATAATAATAATAATAATAATAATAATAATAATGATAATAATAATAATAATGATAATAATAATGATAATAATAATAATAATAATAGTAATGATAATAATAATAATGATAATAATAATAATAATAATAATAATGATAATAATAATAATAATAATAATGATAATAATAATAATGATAATAATAATGATAATAATAATGATAATAATAATAATAATAATAATGATAATAATAATAATGATAATAATAATAATAATAATAATAATAATGATAATAATGATAATAATAATAATAATAAGAAGAAGAAGAAGAGTAAGAGTAAGAATAATAAGAATAAGAATAAGAATGAGAGAGAGAGAGAGAGAGAGAGAGAGAGAGAGAGAGAGAGAGAGAGAGAGAGAGAGAGAGAGAGAGAGAGAGAGAGAGAGAGAGAGTTGGGCTAGACTCCCTCACTAGCCGTAGACGCTCCCTGCCTTGCTGTGGTCTTCCCTAAGCCGACCCACCTACTCTTCCGCTCTGGCCTGCGGCTCTTGCTCTTTCCGTGACTCGTATTCGCCAGTACCCTCTACCATGAAGTACACGGCCTGTGTGAGCCTTTTAGAACTATATTCACGATAACTAATGCAGTAGATCTATGTCAAGAGTAGCTATGTAACAATAGGCACACCTCGTGTCCACGATGGAAGCCAACAGGCTGAGAGTGAACGCGAAATTCAAGCTGATGCAGACTCAGACCATGGGCAAAGTCAGGAGGAAAGCAAAATTGAAACGCTACAGCTCCTCGCTCGAGGGAACATACGTACCATGGACATTACAGGCAGTTATGGAGGAGTAAGTCATTACCTCATTGATGCAAAATCATGTGATTCAATGTTGATTAATAGTCACCCAAGCACTGGATAAAGAGGGATTTACATTCCAATGTCCTTCAGACTTCTGCTGTCGTAGATCCATCATACTGAAGAACATCAGATCCCTACAGGACTATGACCTGAAACATCAGATCCCTACAGGACTATGACCTGGAACATCAGATCCCTACAGGACTATGACCTGGAACATCAGATCCCTACACTATGAACTGGAACATCAAATCCCAACAGGACTATGACCTGAAACATCAGATCCCTACAGGACTATGACCTGGAACATCAGATCCCTACAGGACTATGACCTGGAACATCAGGTCCCTACAGGACTATGACCTGGAACATCAGATCCCTACAGGACTATGACCTGGAACATCAGATCCCTACAGGACTATGACCTGGAACATCAGATCCCTACAGGACTATGACCTGGAACATCAGATCCCTACAGGACTATGACCTGGAACATCAGATCCCTACACTATGAACTGGAACATCAAATCCCAACAGGACTATGACCTGAAACATCAGATCCCTACAGGACTATGACCTGGAACATCAGGTCCCTACAGGACTATGACCTGGAACATCAGGTCCTTACAGGACTATGACCTGGAACATCAGGTCCCTACAGGACTATGACCTGGAACACATTAAAAATGACAGAGAGCAATCAGACTTGGGCAAGGCAACAATCTCCAGTGTGTTGAGATTCCAGATATGGCAGATATGGCTATCAAACTGTGCTATCTACACATCCCCGGCCATCAAACTGAACCGGAGCAATTCATGTCCGTGCTCACTTACTGTGAGGGTCATGCAACTGATGCCCACACCACAGAGGAATGTGACAAGACTTCTGATTACAATATATGCTCACGATGTGCTGAGCTGATGCATACAAGGAGAGAATGCCATACAGACTACCTAATGCCTTTACTGCACTAACGCTCACCCGGCCACGTCGATGACATGTGATCACAGGAAGAAAGCAGTGAAAGTATAGCATAAACACCTGAACTGAAATAATACCCGCCTTAACCAACCTTTCTCACAAGTCACATAACATCCCGAGCAAGAAAAGCATGCCACAGACGAGGTTCTACCCGTCATAGCATGCCACAGACGAGGTTCTACCCGTTATAGCATGCCACAGACGAGGTTCTACCCGTTATAGCATGCCACAGACGAGGTTCTACCCGTCATAGCATGCCACAGACCAGGTTCTACCCGTCATAGCATGCCACAGACCAGGTTCTACCCGTTATAGCATGCCACAGACGAGGTTCTACCCGTCATAGCATGCCACAGACGAGGTTCTACCCGTCATAGCATGCCACAGACCAGGTTCTACCCGTTATAGCATGCCACAGACGAGGTTCTACCCGTCATAGCATGCCACAGACGAGGTTCTACCTGTCATAGCATGCCACAGACGAGTTTCTACACGTCATAGCATGCCACAGACGAGGTTCTACACCTCATAGGATGCCACAGACGAGGTTCTACACGTCATAGCATGCCACAGACGAGGTTTTACCCGTTATAGCATGCCACAGACGAGGTTCTATCCATCATAGCATGCCACAGACGAGGTTTTACCCGTCATAGCATGCCACAGACCAGGTTCTACCCGTTATAGCATGCCACAGACCAGGTTCTACCCATTATAGCATGCCACAGACGAGGTTCTACCCGTCATAGCATGCCACAGACGAGGTTCTACCCGTCATAGCATGCCACAGACGAGGTTCTACACGTCATAGCATGCCACAGACGAGGTTCTACACGTCATAGCATGCCACAGACGAGGTTCTACACGTCATAGCATGCCACAGACGAGGTTCTACCCGTTATAGCATGCCATAGACGAGGTTCTATCCATCATAGCATGCCACAGACGAGGTTTTACCCGTCATAGCATGCCACAGACGAGGTTCTACCCGTCATAGCATGCCACAGACGAGGTTCTACCCGTCATAGCTGCACAGACGAGGTTCTACACGTCATAGCATGCCACAGACGAGGTTCTACCCGTTATAGCATGCCACAGACGAGGTTCTATCCAGTCATAGCATGCCACAGACGAGGTTTACCCGTCATAGCATGCCACAGACGAGGTTCTACCCGTCATAGCATGCCACAGACGAGGTTCTACCCGTCATAGCATGCCACAGACGAGGTTCTACCCGTCAAAGCATGCCACAGACGAGGTTCTACCCGTCACAGCATGCCACAGACGAGGTTCTACCCGTCACAGCATGACACAGACGAGGTTCTACCCGTCATAGCATGACACAGACGAGGTTCTACCCGTCACAGCATGCCATAGACGAGGTTCTACACGTCATAGCATACCACACACGAGGTTCTACCCGTTATAGCATGCCACAGACGAGGTTCTATCCATCATAGCATGCCACAGACGAAGTTCTACCCGTTATAGCATGCCACAGACGAGGTTCTACACGTCCTAGCATGCCACAGACGAGGTTCTACCCGTCATAGCATGCCACAGACGAGGTTCTACCCGTTATAGCATGCCACAGACGAGGTTCTACCCGTAATAGCATGCCACAGACGAGGTTCTACCCGTTATAGCATGCCACAGACGAGGTTCTACCCGTTATAGCATGCTACAGACGAGGTTCTACCCGTCGTAGCATGCCACAGACGAGGTTCTACACATCATAGCATGCCACAGATGAGGTTCTACCCGTTATAGCATGCCAAAGACGAGATTCTACACGTCATAGCATGCCACACATGAGGTTCTACCTGTTATAGCATGCCACAGACGAGGTTCTACCCGTTATAGCATGCCACAGACGAGGTTCTACACATCATAGCATGCCACAGACGAGGTTCTACACGTCATAGCATGCCACAGACGAGGTTCTACCCGTCATAGCATGCCACAGACGAGGTTCTACACATCATAGCATGCCACAGACGAGGTTCTACCCGTCATAGCATGCCACAGACGAGGTTCTACCCGTTAAAGCATGCCACAGGTGAGGTTCTACCCCTTATAGCATGCCAAAGACGAAGTTCTACCCGTTATAGCATGCCACAGACGAGGTTCTACACATCATAGTATGCCACAGACGAGGTTCTACCCGTTATAGCATGCCACAGACGAGATTCTACACGTCATAGCATGCCACAGACGAGGTTCTACCCGTTATAGCATGCCACAGATGAGGTTCTACCCGTTATAGCATGACACAGACGAGGTTCTACACGTCATAGCATGCCACAGACGAGGTTCTACCCATTGTAGCATGCCACAGACGAGGTTCTACCCGTTATAGCATGCCACAGATGAGGTTCTACCCGTTATAGCATGCCACAGATGAGGTTCTACCCGTTATAGCATAAAACAGACGAGGTTCTACCCGTCATAGCATGCCACAGACGAGGTTCTACCCGTCATAGCATGCCACAGACGAGGTTCTACCCGTCATAGCATGCCACAGACGAGGTTCTACCCGTCATAGCATGCCACAGACGAGGTTCTACCCGTTATAGCATGCCACAGAAGTTTTGTAGCTTGACGCTGATGTGAAGACTTAGTGCGTCCGTTGTGGGTTCCTCTGGATTCTTTTAGCGGAGGAATACAATTCGCCCAGCATCTACTGATGATTCTCTTTCATCCCATGAACAGAGATGCAACACAAATATCTCAGCATATGCCAGGGTGTTCAAGATCACACGTTCCAGTTTTCATGCGGACGTCAAGGTTATCCAGAAACACACGATCTGATATCTTCTTACCATGCTCGTGGAGTTGCAGGCTGTTGCTGTGTGATATGCAGGCACATATCTGCAGGCGTCCCCAGACAGTTTCCTACCGACTATGTGCATTAGAGTAAACTTAGGATATGCCCTGATGTCAGCAGAAATCCAAACCTAAGGGGTCGAAATGTGATCAAAGTGGTGTATCGTGAGAACGAGAGCATCTGTGTCCCTGTACAGGACAGACGAAACTCTTATATTCAACCTGAAAGGAATGTGTGGTGTGCAGATTGACCCTCATGTCAACTTCTTCTTGCTTGGGGATCATGGATTCCACAACCTTAATGTCAGATGAATTCACGATGGTATGATCAGACAACTTACCCTACGTGACCAGACCAGTCGACCAGTTAACTGGAATATTGATTGTTTAATCATTTCTAGACTTAAGAGATCAAGATTTGATTTGTGTGTTGTGAGATCGTTGCTTTGAGAGTGGCATAATCCTGCTCTTATTTGCTCTTCGAAGAGGCCGATGGCGAGGCTTTGCTCGGTTTTCCCCCTGCCAAGCCCTTGACTAACCCTTCTTTATAATTGTCCATCACTACATCAATACGACTGCACACACCAGCGAAAAGAAAAAAAATGCACGCTTTTCAGAAATATGTCTGCAGGATGACAGAGAGTTTGCAACCACTTGGTTTTCCAATTCATTGCCCGATAGCCATTCCGTCACGTGTTACGACATCTCTTTACGTCCTGGTCTTCAGCAGTATTCAGCTAAAACCTGTGAGTGTGAGCCTTCAAGCATATGAGCCAATGCTGGTTTATTTCTCAGTCGACGAGTTCCAGTTGCGTTGGAAAGTGAGATTGGAACTTTCGTTAGCACGTTTTAGCATTTCTGCAAGCTCAGTGGTTCTCCCGCCCTTTGTAGCCACAATCTGTTCTCTTTCACACCTTTCTGCTTCCGCACACATGATGCTGGGTGTAAGCGCATATTTGGCAAGGCACTTGAATTGTTTCTGGCACGCTGTCATATTGCCTTTGTTTCCATGGCCTGACGGGCGCTGCTCAGTGAAGTTGTCAGCAAAATCCTTCTCATGGGTTAACGTTAAGTGGAGTAACATCTTTTGTTGTGACGCTTACATAACATCTTTTGTTGTAATGCTCACAAGTTTAGGTTCTTCATGCTATAAAAATTGTTCCACTACACATCTGCTTCTCTCATCGGTCGATTCTTATATACCTCCTTGTGCTCAGCTTCAGACATGCACAAGTCAAACATACCCCGTGATCATCGGCCTGCTGCTATGCACCACCTGTCATGTGCACTATTTATTCTAGTAATCCCTGTGATGCCTTCAGCTATTTTTTCCAACTTATTGACATGATCAAGTGCCATATCTGGAAACGCTTGGTTGAACTTTCCACAACTCTCCATCACAACGAAGTTGTCATTTCAGACCTCACTGTATGCTCTCTGTTCAAGCAGTTTCTTGTCGAAACAGTAAAGTGATTCCTACCAGGCACAGGTCGTGTGATCATAAACTGTCATCCACTGTTGCATCTTTCCATGTTGTGAGAGATACAACTTCTACTTGCGCTCGAATGAACTGCAACAACAATGCTGCCAGCATCACACATGCTGGTTCCAGAATGCAATTGTGAGTATGACTGCAAGCAGAAATCTTGTCAAACTTCTCCAAGAGTGGTTTGACTGCCTCAGAACGCGATCTGTTCCTCAGGTAAAGGTAGCGTTCCTTTCAAATCATTTACCTTGAACTAGTTCATTCTTTATTGTTGCTTCATCTAGGTGGGCAGTTGACGAGTCCTGCCACTGCACAAATTGCTGCCAACACTGTGATAAAAATCATTATAGATATTAATCCTTTATATTTCTAAACTTATGGTGTCATAAGATAATTCCTGCATCCTGTGATACGTAATGATGCAGCACACAATCATAAATGGGAGAAACACGCAAGTCTGACCTAAAAGTTAACATTCATGCATGAAATATGAGCCGAACACCTTCACCGTCCCCAGGGTAGCCTGAGGCATGACCACCCTCAGCGTCCCCAGGGTAGCCTGAGGCATGACCACACTCAGCGTCCCCAGGGTAGCCTGAGGCATGATCACCCTCAGCGTCCCCAGGGTAGCCTGAGGCATGACCACACTCAGTGTCCCCAGGGTAGCCTGAGGCATGATCACCCTCAGCGTCCCCAGGGTAGCTTGAGGCATGACCACACTCAGTGTCCCCAGGGTAGCCTGAGGCATGATCACACTCAGTGTCCCCAGGGTAGCCTGAGGCATGACCACCCTCAGCGTCCCCAGGGTAGCCTGAGGCATGACCACACTCAGCGTCCCCAGGGTAGCCTGAGGCATGACCACCCTCAGCGTCCCCAGGGTAGCCTGAGGCATGACCACCCTCAGTGTCCCCAGGGTAGCCTGAGGCATGACCACCCTCAGCGTCCCCAGGGTAGCCTGAGGCATGACCACACTCAGTGTCCCCAGGGTAGCCTGAGGCATGACCACCCTCAGTGTCCCCAGGGTAGCCTGAGGCATGACCACCCTCAGCGTCCCCAGGGTAGCCTGAGGCATGACCACCCTCAGCGTCCCCAGGGTAGCCTGAGGCATGACCACCCTCAGCGTCCCCAGGGTAGCCTGAGGCATGATCACCCTCACCGTCCCCAGGGTAGCCTGAGGCATGATCTGTGGGGGTGACGACCACACCAGAATCACTCAGCTCTCGATAAGTAAGGAAGTTAGCTTGACGTTCGCTTTTCCTCTGCCGGGTTAGACAGAAGTGACTGATGCCACATTTGACTCCAGTGTAGGAGAGAGACAGGTGGTGAAAGTGAACGAACTTGGAAAAAGTCTTGTGTTCTGAGATATGAAGAGAAATCAGAGGAAAGTGGTAATGGTCAGGAGCCAATGAAACAAGGGGATAGGTGAGGAGTGCAAGGTAATTAAAGGAAGAGTGTTTTCTTGTACGGGAGAAAGGTGTAGTGTGCAGAAGCTGGGATATAGACATGTGAGAAAGTTATCAAGTGTTGAGATGAAGATGTTAATTTGTAGTGAAACAGAATAAGAAAGGTTGATGGATATCTATAAGAATGGACTACAAGAGATTTGGAGAAGTATGAGAGAAAGCGGTAGGAGGTCAACAGGAAGGTAGAGGGGATGAAAAAGATGGCAAATGAGAGACGGAGTGACGGAATATCGAAAAAATTCGAGGATGATAAGGATATATTTCGGAAGTAGATGAAGGAAGTGAGGAGGACGAGAGAAAATGGGTTCGTAACAGGAAAAGAAGAGGTGAAAAGTAAGGGAGTTAGCATTTTGGACTGATAAACGTCTTAAATGATAAGGTGCCGGCTATTGGGTGTTTAGGAAGAGGTGGTATGCGAAGCTTGGCGAAATTATTTAACATCGAGGGAGGATGTGACTAAAGCCTTGCAATAATACAATGTGGCTAAGCAGCTGGGGTGGATGGGATTGCGGTTGAGTTTCTCAAAATGTGGGTAGACAGTTTAATTTATCAAGAGAGGGGATGAATTTGTTGTTGATTTTCAGTGTATGTATGCATCATGAAAAGGTGCCTGAGGATTAGAGGAATGCATGCATAGTGTCACTGTATACAGGAAAAGGGATAAAGGTGAATGTTCAAACTACAGAGGTATGAGTTTGTTGATTATACTGGTAAGTTGTACGGGAGGATAGTGAATGAGACGATGAAAGCATGAACAGAGCATCAGTTCGGGGAGGAGCAATGTTGTTTCAAAATTAGTAAAGGATGTGTGGATCAGGTGTTTACGTTGAAGTGTGTGTGTACGAAATATTTAGAGAAATGGATGGTTTTGCTTGTGGCATTTATGGATCAAGAGATGGTATATGACAAGGTTGATAGAGATGCCTCGTACAAGGTCTTAAGAATGAACGGCGAGAGAGGAAAGCTGCTAGAAGCAGTGAGAAGTTTAATTAGGGTGTAAGATATATGTATGAGTAGGAAGAGAAGAGAGTGATTGGTTCCCAGTGAAAGTCGATCTGTGGCAAGGGTGTGTGATGTCACCGTGGTTGTTTAATTTGTTTACGGATGGGATGGTGAGAGTGGTAAATGCAAGAGTTTTGGAGAGAGGGGCGCGTATGCAGTCTGTTGGGGATGAAAGGGCCTGGGAGGTGAGTCAGTTTTTGTTCGCTGATGATACAGCACTAGTGGCTGATTCTTTTGAGAAACTGCAGAGATTGGTGACTGAGTTTGGAAGAGCGTGTAAAGGGAGAAAGTTGAGAGTAAATGTGAATAAAAGTAGGGTTATTAGATTTAGCAGGATTGAGGGACAAGTTAGTTGGGCGTAACTTTGAATGGAGAAAAATTGGAGGAAGTGAAGTAATTTAGATATCTGGAAGTGGACTAGGCAGCGAATGGATCCATGGAAGTGGAAGTGAGTCATAGGGTGGGGGAGGGGGCCAAGGCTCTGGGAGCGATGAAGAATGTCTGGAAAGAGAGTACGTTATCTCGGAGAGCAAAAATGGGCATGTTTGAAGGAATAGTGGCTCCAACAATATCATATGGATGAGAGACATTGCCTATTGATAAGGCTGTGCCGAGGAAAGTGAATGTGTTGGAAATGAAATGTCTAATGACAATATGTGGTGTGAGGTGGTTTGTTCGTGTAAGTAAAGAAATGGTAAGAGAGATATGTGGGAGAGAAAATAGAAGAGGGTCAACTGAATTCTTTTTTTTTTTTTGGACATACAAAGCGAATGAGTGAAGTCTTTCAAGTCAGCACATCTTTCTTGGAACTCATTTCTTAACGTGGAAATCTTACTAAATGCATTATCTTCTGTTTGTTATCAACGTGAAATTCAGGGACTTTAAGGTCGTAAAGTGTGACATATTACTCTCTGCAAGTTGCCTTTCAAAAAGTTTAGTTTCATCTCAAAGGCGTGAGTGCAGTCAATCTTAAACTCAATCACTGTTTTTCAGTTCTTCACATCCTTTCCTTTCTGTTTCATACAAATCTGTATTTCACAACACAATGGATTGAATCGCTTTTGTTCAGCTCTCTGACTTAACTGACTTAACCAGGAACCTCCGTCTGATATGGCAGTTCGTAAGGGATCTCATTTTCCACCAAACAGTAGTTGAAGAGTCTGTGTTTAAGACCTCAAAATTGTATAATTTTCACAGTCTTTATAGCGTCATGTCATTATTCATCTTCAATGTTTTACTGCACAACTTTTCTCTGTGTATATAGCAATGTAGATTATGATATTGATGGTTTGGGTTCACAGCTAGTAGTTTGTCTTTTATTTTTTGCCACGCCAGTTTTTCACACCATCATTTGCGGTGCTCCATCTATAGCCAGACTCACAGTTTGTGTCCAGTCAACGACTGATTTGTCCAGTGCGCCAACCATCATCTGTTATTGTTCTTTCACTTTTACCAGTTCCACAAACCCTTCTGTTAACTGCATATTTTCATCCACACTACGTATGAAAACTGCAGGTCATGCTACATTAGTTATCTCTGCACTTACTACAATCAACAAATGATTCAGTAAAGGCATTCATTTTGTCTTTGAGTTGACTACTAACATTCTACAATAATTCATTAATTCTCTCTGCAGCTGAAATTCGTAAGAGGTTTAAGTTTACAAAGGTTGACATTTTTCCCCAGCAATTTTCTTCTGATATCATCAACCTCCATCTCTTCATAAAGTTCCCTTTTGGAAAAGGCTTCGATGACACAGCAATTTCATGGGCAGTTTTGTAACTTGCCTTAACTTCAGCATCACTGACTTGATGATTACTTTAAAGTACTGGCTGCTGGTTTGTCAATGACTGCTCCAGGTCTTTAACTTTGTAGTCACGTAACTTGCCACTTAATTCGTTATACATCAGGTTATGGTCAGTGTCATAATGGCTTCGCAACGTTGTAATCTTTGGCAACAGCACCTTGTTGCTTGCATGTCACCTCTCCATTCATATCAAGACAAAAACACAAGATTATCCACCTTTCCCTGTACAACACGACGCTCTTCATTAATTGTTCTTTAATAACATGATCATGTGCTCAGAGGTAAACATACCAGACACAGCTTCCGATATTTGTGACACCTCAACTACCTTGAACCATTATGCATTAGTGCCTGAGGGACTGGCATGAACCACTATGCATGACTGTTGCCTGAGTGACTGCCGTGACCCAATATGCGTGACTGGTGCCTGAGTGACTGTCATGAGCCACCAAGTATGGCTGGTTCCCGAGTGACTGGCCAAGCCAGAGCTGCCGCATCAGAGCTGCCATTGTGTAGCACGCGTCTAATACGGTGGTGGCCCCGTCTCACAACCCGTACAGTGGCAAGCTTACAACCGGTAAAACTATCTCTAATTGCTCTTTCATTGGTACTGTCGCACTTGATATTTTATTCCAGCAAACACCAGACGATCATACTCAGCTGAGGGAAACCCCCGCCAGTCACACGGCCAACAACGGCCGTCGCTCTGGTAACAGATGCCTACTGACTGAGGGACACAACACATCCTACAAGCACTTCTCTCTGAACACACTCATGAGCTACACTAACAAGAGTAATTCTCAGTACAGATGGGTTAATTTTTTTTTCATCAAGGGCTAGATAGTTGTTCAAGGTGCACTGCATATTTTGACACCCGTTTTCATTGTACTATGTTAATCCAGGTACCAGACAGTATCACTCTTCCTTGGCAATATATTCGCGTAAGGTTTACCAAATTGATACAAGTCTTTGTGATGCCGTCTTTACGCTTGCTGACCGACCTCAAGTCTTTGTACTGCAATTTCCCCTCAATACCTGGTTCCACACGTCTCCCACACACCAGCAACAATGTAACTCATCATGACACCATAACGTTACTAACTGGAGGATAGTAGCCTCTCTCATGACGTCTGTAGCCCACACCTCACCTCTGTAGCTCTACTAACCATAAATCCTGACCATTTCACTGACACCCAGGGACGCGTACCATCCCTTCTCAAGAAGTGTATTATGTGTTATGACACATAATACACCAAGGGTCCGCCATGCTATCAACAGCTGAAGCCACACTTCCAGCCTGGCATCATTCAGTACAATGGTGCAGGTGATAACAGAATGATTCCTTTGTTTAGAATGTTAATTAAGGCAGCAGTTCCGGGAATTGATCACCGTGATCCACAATTAACGTTGAAAGGCTATTATGCCGTCTGCACCGGGAATACGACAGAGAATGATTAACCTAGACGCTGGCAGTACAATAATACGGCACATGCCCAACATTCGCCCATTAGTCTAAATTGGATTCTGCAGGTAGCTTGACATATTACCTTAGGTCATCATGAGTGTCAAATGTCCACAGTGAAAATATACATTCAACTGATCTGGAAATAGAGCCATTCTGTTTGCACTGCAATTATCTCTCTAAGATCCATTGGCAGAGGACTTGTCTATCGCTGTTTAAAGCGACAGTGATTAACTCACACTGACCATATTCCTGATACACGAATATATTGTGTGAGATGCAACGCATTAATCCTAACACGTAAATGGGGAGGAAGTAATTTCCCATATTGTTTCCCGCAGATCAAAGATTTATTTTCTCTTACTTTTTTTACATTTGTTCTATGCACCGAAAAACATTTCAAGCTTGTAAGTAGGAGTGCACGGGAGCGAGTCTCACTTGCTGGTATGTAACTACGTATAGTTCGTATTAGTCAATGTTGGTCCCTACTTGTTGGTTTCAATAACAACATCGGTATTCCTTCTGTTCCAACAAAATGTACATGGCTCGCAACATGTCGGCCTTACCACTTAGCAAATTCTGATTAAATGTTTCGCATTGATTGGTTCCTGCACAGCTGACCATCTCGTGACCAACGACGATATAAACCCCTCGTCACAACCCCGCCACAACACATGCATAGTGAGAGTGTACGTTGCCCAGAATCATCCTTAACACATGAAGTAGGTACTTGAGCTGTTATGAGTGCTGTTGCTAGGCCTAAAGCCCAGACTACCACCGCCAGAGCAGCTTGCAAAGCACCAGCAGCACTAACCTTCTGTGCATGACTTGCCCAGTTACTCTCCAACGTCTGCCTGCAACTCTCATCTACAGTGAGGCTTGCTCAACCAACCTCCGATGGTGTCCTGCAACTCTCATCTACATTGAGGCTCACTCAACCAACCTCAGATGGTGTCCTGAAAGTCTCATCTACATTGAGGCTCACTCAACCAACCTCAGATGGTGTCCTGCAACTCTCATCCACAGTGAGGCTCACTCAACCAGCCTCCGATGGTGTCCTGCAACTTTCATCCACAGTGAGGCTCACTCAACTAGCCTCTGGCAGTGTTCCTGCAACTCTCATCCACATTGAGGCTTGCTCAACCAACCTCCGGCGCTGTCCTGCAACTCTCATCCACAGTGAGGCTCACTCAACCAGCCTCCGATGGTGTCCTGCAATATGAGGTTTGGTGTGAATCTCCGACGCTCATCCTCAGCACCAGGTCTGCAGCACCCTACCACGCTCCTCTACAGCATTCTACTCAGTTCAGCAGAGCGCGGCTACGACTGGAGCGATGATCAAGGAGAGCATGTGGCTACGTCCCGTCCACTGCTCCTGTCGAGAGTTTTTCACGAGTGCTGGCCGCTTCCTACAGAATGCCACTGATGCCAGGGCTACAAGCAATGTGAGCCGTCTGCAAGCACGCCGACCCGTCTAAATGCTGCGGCAAGCCGTCAAAAGGTCTGAGAGAGAAGCCGTCACATCAGACAGTATGTGACGTGTCACAGGATTCATACACGTTGAGGGCCACCCGCTGAGTCACGTGACCGAGGTAGTTTGGTGCGCACAACTTATATCAACGATGTGGTTATTTACTGTCCATCTCTACGATAGACTCTCCTCAGCGAACACTGTATTCTGAGAGCTGTCAAGTGTTTAGACACTATACTTGTAATGTGACCATTCATATGTAACTAGGCTTTCATCCGTGAACACATTCAACAACTACCAAGTGCTCAGCGATCACATGATAGCCATATTTATACATTAGGATACGAGAGAAATATCTCATGATTCCCAAGTGCTGACGAGGGAATATCTGTGCACTGGTCATGATATTTGCATAATGATATTCTTACTGAAATCCCAAGTCATCAGTGACCATTTTTTCTTCGATTAATCAGGTAATGGAATTAATGAATTACCATTGATATAAATTGATTTATTACTACCATTGGTGTACGTTTTTTGTCATTCAAACCAGGTGATCTGTTGATGGCCTTTAAACTTCACTCCTGATTCGTCGGGTCATTTTACGTTCATACTGCGAGTGAGTGGAGGAGGGTGAACCTGTCATGACCTCTCTCTCTGGTAGGATAATCCATAGTTGCCTCCCACCCTGGGAACTGTGTGTGTGTGTGTGTGTGTGTGTGTGTGTGATTCCTAGTGGTGTGTTACTATGTGTGTGTTATGTGGAGAGATTTTTGCATTTGTGTTGCCCTGTCTCTTAAACTAGTTAAGTATTGTCTTCCATGTACACACACACACACACACACACACACACACACACACACATGCCAGCTTAAGCCAGGTATCCGTTTATCAACAAGCCCCGAGGAGAGGATGAACGCTTGGGTTGACTGTGAGCCGATTGCCTCGCCCAGGATTGAAAACCATGCTGACTCTACGCCTTGTGGGTCTGTGCTTGACTTACTGACATTAATGCTGACCGTTACACCACATGTGTGTGTGTGTGTGTGTGTGTGTGTGTGTGTGTGTGTGTGTGTGTGTGTGTGAGTGTGTGTGTGTGTCTGAGTTTCATTTCCATTTTGTATCATGGAGATACAGCATTACAGCGTCCGTGCTGTGATTGTTTCCCTGAGGTCTCTCTGGTCCGGTATGATCCCTGGCACCCACCATACCCTCCGCCCACACCAGCTTCATTAATCATCTAAATCTTCACGTCTGAGTACATACAAAAAAATCTTCATGACGCCCTCAATACAGGATGCTGTCTAGCCAAAGCGACATTCACACTTGATTCAAATATCAGAACACAATAAGTGTGAAATCAACCTAAAGCTACTGAAAGCATCCCAGTCTCTGATGTGGCACGGGTTGTAGAGGTGGCTCTCCCAGCAACGCTTCACTGAAAGTTTGTCTGCCATCAATGGTTCGCAGTGTGCCAGAGGATCAGTTCTGTTGATCAATGATTTGTAGTGATTTAGTGAGACAATTCAGCTTCTACGGTGTGCTGGAAGGATGACTCTACCAAAGAAATGGTCACCGACCTGGAGGGACGACTCTACGAAACAGTGGTTCACAGTGTGTCAGAAGTGCCTTCACCAAGTAATGGCTTACAGATTGCTGGAGGGACGATTCCGAAAGTACAGTTAACCTTGTGACTACCTGTTCATGATTTATTACCAGTTGGCAGTAAGGTCCTAGGAGGAAATGGTTCACATTGGGTCGAAGAAGCGAAAGTGGGAGAAGAGGAAAGTGACTGGTTCTCAGTGAATGTCGGTTTGCGGCAGGGGTGCGTGATGTCTCCATAGTTATTTGATTTGTTTATGGATGGGGTTGCTAGGGAGATAAATGCAAGAGTTTTGGAGAGAGGGGCAAGTATGCAGTCTATTGTGGATGAGAGGGCTTGGGAAGTTAAGCAGTTGTTGTTCGCTGATGATACAGCGCTGGTGGCTGATTTGGGTGAGAAACTGCAGAAGTTGGCGAATGAGTTTGGTAAAGTGTGTGAAAAAAGAAACCTGAGAGTAAATGTGAATAAGAGCAAGGTTATTAGCATCAGTAAGGTTGAGGTACAAGTTATTTGGGAGGTAAGTTTAAATGGAGAAAAACTGAAGGAAATAAAGTGTTTTAGATATCTGGGAGTGGATTTAGGAGCGGATGGAACCATGGAAGCGGAAGTGAGTCACAGGGTGGGGGAGAGGGCAAAGGTTCTGGGAGCGTTGAGGAATGTGTGGAAGGCGAGAATGTTGTCTCGGAGAGCAAAAATGGGTATGTTTGAAGGAAAAGTTGTTCCAAAAATGTTTCATAGTTGCGAGGCGTGGGCTATATATAGGGTTGTGCGGAGGACGGTTGATGTGTTGGTAGTGAGATGTTTGAGGACAATATGTGATGTGAGGTGGTTTGATCGAGTAAGTAATGAAAGTGTAAGAGATATGTGTGGTAATAAAAAGAGTGTGGTTGAGAGAGCAGAAAAGGGTGTATTGAAAGGGTTTTTAGTCACATGAGGAGAATGAATGAGGGAAGATTGATAAAGAGGATATATGTGTCAGAGGTGGAGGGAACGAGGAAGAAGTGGGAGACTGAATTGGGGGTGGAAAAATGGATAGAAAAAGATTTTGAGCGATCGGTGCCTGAACATACAGGAGGGTGAAAGGCGTGCAAGGAATAGAAGTGAATTGGAACGATGTGGTATACCGGGGTCGACCTGCTGTTAGTGGATTGAATCAGGGCATGTGAAGCCCATGGAAAGTCTTTTGGGGCCTGAATGCGGATATGGAGCTGTGGTATAGGTGCATTACACATGACAGCTAGAGACGGAGTGTGAACGAATGTGGCCTTTGTTTTCTTTTCCTAGTGCTACCTCACGCGCATGCGGGGGGTGTGGGGTGTCATTCCATGTGTGGCGCGGTGGCGGCGAGAATAGATGAAGGCAGCAAGTATGAATATGTACATGTGTATATATGTATATGTCTGTATGTATATGTATGCATACGTCGAAATATGTAGGTATGTATATGTGTGTGTGTGGGCGTTTCTGTATATACATGTGTATGTGAGTGGGTTGGACCTTTCTTTCGTCTGTTTCCTTGCGCTACCTCGCTAACGCGGGAGACAGCGACTAAGTATAACACAAATAAATAATACATATTTGTGCATAAGTAAGGAGAGTGATCAAGGTGTGCTCAACCTTGCAACTCCTACAACAAGAACTTCGACGTGTCCGGCAAATTTTGATCAACACTGGATACTGAAATAATGAATTTGATATCATTGTGAACAACATGCTGGAGCAACATCTCGTGTCAAACAGACAACCTCACCGTGATGGCATTAAAGTTAACTATAGGAACACATGAACAACAACATCGAAAGAACGAGAAGGTTGTGCAAGATATTGTGGTCAGAAACTGCAGGATGATTGATGAAAACAAAGATGTCTGTTTGATAATACGTACACTACAATAATCAAAAAACGTGTTTGAATCCTGCCGATGTGTTATATGTCTAAATGCATTCATCCACATCCTTCAATTCTGTTCCCTCTTCTCTCACTCGACCTGCGTCTTGTCATGACATGGCTTTCTCAGTAAACTCAGACTTGGATAGAGTATCTCAGTGGGGTACACATAATCTTGTTATGTTTGATGCCTCCAAGACCCAATTTCTACCCATCTCTCTATCGAAATTTCCTTACAACTCTCGTCTCTCCATTGACGGCTCTGTAATTCCATCTCTTGACTCAGTGAACATACTTGGTATTACTGTAACATTCACTCTTTCTTGAAAACCCCACATTACAGGAACAGCTAAGTCTGCCTCTATGAGACTGAGTGTCCTGTTTAGATGTCGAAGCTCCGTTTATACAAGGAACTGATTCGTCCTTATATGGAGCACTGCTCTCACATTTGGAGTGATTCTAGCTCTGCATCCTTACTTGACAGAGTTGATTAGAAAGCGGTCCGACTTATAAACTGTCCTAGGCTAACTTCCAAACTTGACCACCTTGCTCTCGTCTATAGATATTACTCTGTTTTTTTTGCTCCTAAAAGCTGGCTGCTTGTGTGCTCCCACCACTAGCTACGCCACGCAATACTCTATAAGCTGCTGCGTCACATTATCATTGTGTGGCCATCGGCAACACAAGGTGGGCCGTTTTGATACCTGCTTCTTTCCTAACACGTCGAAGCTTTGGAGCTCTTTACCCTCTCATGTCTTTCCCAATAACTATAACCTGGCACATTTCAAAAGACAAGTCTTTCACTCTCCAAAAATCGTAAATACTTTGCCTTGTCTTTTCTTTTTCCGTTCCATATTCTTTCTATATTTCAGTTGAGGCCCGGTGTTGATGTGGACTTCTGTCTGTGACTGGAGCCTTCAACATAAAAAGATGGTAATATGTTTGAGGTAAGAAACCTGGAAGTTTTGGCTCTGAGCGAAACAAAGCTCAAGGGTAAAGAAGAGGAATGAACTGGAAAATCTTAATAATGAAGTCGTGGGTTGGTGAGAGCACATAGTTGGTATAGGACTGGTAAGGTGTTTGATGTGTATAAGGAAAAATGCAACAAGCAAGCAAAGAGGCTAAGAAGCAGGGTACGGGTACATGGAGGTATTTTTGCTCTCCAAAATATAGTAAAAACTGGAGATATCTTCTCTCACGGTCTGTCAAAAAAGAAAAGCTGACCAATTTCTTCGTGGAAGAACAGAAAGAAAAAAAGTGACCAGGAGATACAGTGACTTGATAACCAGGGAGCACAGTGAGGAAGTGGAAGCTCTGGAAGGTACACAGGAAGACTCGTCTTCCCTGACTGAAGACCCAAGATGCAGCAAACTCTGGATCAAAGTCATGCAAACTCATTCTAGGGTTTACTGATGTGTTGATTCTGTGCCTAACTTTCAAAAGCATTATCAACTGTGAAAGTTACCCGCTATGTGGGACAAGGAACCGAGCAAGACTCATCAGAATTAGTAAACCAACAGTATCTTGAGCTATTATGCTTTTACGGGATGTAATATAGTCAGCGATTTTCTTTTCATGATAAGGCAAAATAGGAGAAGAAAAAGTTTGTTCGTCCAAGCCTAGAATTCAGGAATGTCTTTAAAGCTTTGGGAGAACAGTGGCAATTATCTGATGATCTCGTCAAAGTCCTTCAGTAATTCATTTGTTGGCTGTAAGGTCTTCGTAATCTACTTTCCTTTACGAATAAACTTCGCTATAAACGTCGTGTGTGAAGAAGGGCATCAGTCTTTGCCGAAACAAAATTGCTTCGTCCTAGTCACCTACCCTCTGCTCGACACGACCCTCTCACTCAACAGACTCAGTACACATACCTCAATAACACGACTGTCAGCTTCTGTCTTCCTTGCCTTTATATTGTGCCAGGGTACCACTCAGGCACTCCACCAGTCCTCAGACACTTCACCTTGGGCCACACGTACATCGATGAGCGTGACTAAAACAATTTAAATAGCATCATCCTCTTTCTTGAGAAATTCACTTTTAGTCCATTCCGCTCCTGAATTTTTGTCGTACTTCATCCAGCACAAAGCTTTCACTACCTACCCTATGGTGACTATCCCATTCGCCATGACACACTCTGCACGCCATCCCAGACACAACGCTTCCTTCTCATCTGAGATATTCAGCAGTCCTGCAGGTTACTCACTCCATTTTTTCGTTAAGAATTTACCTGCTATCACTGACGCTTTGTTTTAACGAAGGCCGAGCCTTCATGAGTACTTCTGTTCATGAATACAACCTTAAATTAACAGAAAAAAATAGAAGTTGCGGAGTTCATTTTTCCCTCAGTTTTCTCTACCCATTTCTAATTGGCTTGCTTTTTGATAATCTTGTGGTTTAACATATCATTGTTTTACAAAAATAATCGTACATTTCTATGACTTTCTATTGCTTTATCTGTGTTAGGAACTAACAGATAACACTAACACTAGAACATGTCGGCGTGTCTGCCATATACTTCTGATACCTCAGACTTGATTCTCAAAAACAATTTAACTTATGTAACAGTTAACAAGGAGGAAATATACACATCTATTTTTACCCACTCAGGTGGACGACTTTGGACATTAACATCTTCGAGGTACAATGCCTCTCCAGTATCTTGCTAGTAGTTACCTTCATTATTTATACTTACGCACCTACTCAGCTAGTACTTCCCGGACCACCATGAAGACATAAACTCATTTTCCGGTATCATCATAGCCTCCCGCACAGCAACCCTCACCTCCTTCCGCACCGCAACCCTCACCTCCTCCCGCACCGCAACCCTCACCTCCTCCCGCACCGCAACCCTCACCTCCTCCCGCACCGCAACCCTCACCTCCTCCCGCACCGCAACCTTCACCTCCTCCCGCACCGCAACCCTCACCTCCTCCCGCACCGCAACCCTCACCTCCTCCCGCACCGCAACCCTCACCTCCTCCCGCACAGCAACCCTCACCTCCTCCCGCACCGCAACCCTCACCTCCTCCCGCACAGCAACCCTCACCTCCTTCCGCACCGCAACCCTCACCTCCTCCCGCACCGCAACCCTCACCTCCTCCCGCACCGCAACCCTCACCTCCTCCCGCACCGCAACCCTCACCTCCTCCCGCACCGCAACCTTCACCTCCTCCCGCACCGCAACCCTCACCTCCTCCCGCACCGCAACCCTCACCTCCTCCCGCACCGCAACCCTCACCTCCTCCCGCACCGCAACCCTCACCTCCTCCCGCACCACAACCCTCACCTCCTCCCGCACCGCAACCCTCACCTCCTCCCGCACCACAACCCTCACCTCCTCCCGCACCGCAACCCTCACCTCCTCCCGCACCACAACCCTCACCTCCTCCCGCACCGCAACCCTCACCTCCTCCCGCACCGCAACCCTCACCCTGACACATATGCCTCATCAACAGAGCCTGCCGTGCCATAACCACATTGCACCAGTCACCAGAGCCTTTCGTACCGTATCTTCATCTGAAACCAACTCTCCTGATCATCAGCACGTCCCACATCATCACCTTAAATTTAACTTACTTCCTCCACATCACTAAAGACGGCCCCGTCATTACCTTGCTCTCAACCCACTACATTTCCACCTCACCGGAACCTGCGTCATAACTTGAAGGCAAATCACTTCCCCACACCACGGAGCCTCACTCACCAGTTCCTTGGCTTCATCACATTTCCCCACATCATCGAGCCTCCCACACACGTTCTCCTCTGCATCAGAGTAGGGTCGGTCGGATGGGGTATCACCACACTCATCTGGAAATTCATTTTAGCTGTGTGGGTGAGGCGGCCTCACCATAGCAAGCCCAGCTGCTGCAACGGGGTCACAGGAGCAGCAGGTAATAGCGCCTAATTCTTGGCCAAATACACCTTCAACTTTCGACGGCTATTTTCCTGACTCGCCTCAGCTGCCGAACTTTGAAGTCATTCTATTCTCGTGAGCTCGGCTGGAGGGGAGACGAGGGAGATCAAAGAGCGAGGTTAATACATGCAGGGGTCGGAGAAGGGCGAGGCCTGGGCCAACAGAGCGAGGCACAGTGCGCCATGATTTTGATTTTGTCCTTTGTTCATGAAGATGATTTTTATGTTCGTTTGATTAGGTATGTATGAGTGTGTGTCCATACGTGTAAACCTGTCTCGTTTTTCTTTGATGTACATCATCTTGTCTGTGTGTTTCCCCAGGTTTCTGTGTGTGCTTGTGACGTAGGTTGTGTGGAAGATTGATATTTCAAGACTGTGTAAGTGTACGTCAGCGTCTTACAGAAAATTGTATGCTTCACTTTCATAGTGGTACACACATGAACGTCCCTGTAGTAAAGAATGGATAGCATAGATGCAAAGTCGTGGTGTCTCCTAAAATGTCAACCCTTTGCTCTGTCTCAGACGTACACTGGCCAACATCCTCAGCAGACCTTACCATACATGGCTACCATAGTTCTCCCTGACATATCCCACTGCCTCCCACTGCCTCCCTCTTACGCATTACAGACTCCGCAACATCTACATCCTTTACCCACATAGTTGTATCTGTTTCATTTTCTTTCATTTATTATGTATTTTTTGCACAGCCGTATCTACTTGGAAACAAACTTTTTTTCCGCTGCTACCTTCATTCATGGCCACCTTTGATTATATCATTCTCGGTCCACCCCGAGGGGAGGATGAATGTGAGCCGGCAAACCTGTCCAGGGTTTAAGCTCTGGCGAGCAGCGTGTGATTTATAGTCAGCAACGTTAACTACCGCATCATAAGAGACTCATCGATCATTACGAAATTCAGCATTAGAAAAATAATCAGGCAGTTCATCTCGATCGTTTTCAGTTTGTTAAAAAAAAAAAAGATGAATTAGTAATCAGAGCATTATATACCAGCCAAACTTCCCACTTCCAGAAGGCCATACGAACAGACCAGTAAACAACACCATCACTCATTCTGCTCCCTCGTTTAGTGGCCATTCTGTACTGAGGGTCAGAAGACCAGGTTATCATACCATTGTTCAGTTATGGTAAGATGAGTCTACGTAAGGACATCTGCACCGGGAAGACGGATTTGCTTTACTGGACGCATTCCTGTATACTTTGCGTCGATTAAACTCAGATTCTCCACCAGAGTCTGGGAGGAGAACTTCGTTGTCTTCATCATATCATAGGTTTATCGATGAGTCTTGCAGGTCTGACGGAAGGCCATCATCAAGACGTATTACTTTCAAAACAAAGACGTTCTTCACCCATTGATCCCCTTCCACCGATACTCCTCAGGAGAGTCTTCTGTGCGTGCATGAGAGGCATCGTTCACCACCCTGCACGTTGCTCACTGCTGCTGCTGCTGCCGCTGCTGCATCCTCCTCACGATGCTCTGTTGAGGATAATCGTCGTGAAGATGATCATCGCAAGCGTTCATGTAGACGTAAGACTCAACAGTGTGGAATACTGCATGATGTAAACATAGAATGTCTCCACATGATGTTAATTATTGCCTGCGTTTTTAAACTGCTCACACGATGGTGGTAAAATTCTTCTTCATAAGACTAATCAACCGGAATGTGCTATGATTATACTGAGACAATCTAAATTTCTCGATACGTTTCTCTAATTACGCATTTCAACAGTGCGGGAGGGGAGTTTCCCAGCGGTGGAGCCCCATCTTATGAATTATCTCCACTATCATTTAACTTTTTCATCTTCGTTATGTTGTCTACATTCAAATTCTTACTGCAGTTGATTCCCTTCATTAATTTTGTTAGCACAATATGATTTCTTCTTTACTTCCTTTCTTGCAAGATTCCTCCTTAATCTAATGTTATGATCTCTGGCTGTTCTACCCTTGCATCTTATGGTATGGTTCCTGGCTGTTCTACTCTTGCATTTTTGAAAGATCTGTTCACTGCTGACGTCATCAAACTGCTTTAGAAATTTAGATGTTGTGATCAGGACACGCTTAACTTTTCTCACTTCCACGGTGGGCCGATACATGGCTTGTAACCTCTCCCTATAACTTATCTTAATTATGGTAACATTTTTCTCGTCCTCCTCTGGACCTTTTCCAATAAGAATTCTAGAGATGTATTGTAGTTTTGGCTTAATGTAGGAAGTGGATAGCTTCCTGATGTTTCCTTATCCTTGTACTTAAATGCAGTTCTGAATTTTTGTCAGTAGACGATTTGCCTGCCATACTGTTCTCCTGAAGTGGAACTCTGGCATCAGATCAGGAACGACGTCACCTCTCAAATCTCCTTCACAGAAAGATTCCTGCAGCTTATTTTCTGCTGGATGATATTCATATCTGGGGTTTTCTTTTATTGTGTCCTACCCACATCATGCTGCATTTACTCTCGCTGAATTTCGTCAACCGCGTCATCAACGTTGGAGTTCATGCAGGCGCCCTTGTAACGTGATGTAGTCATTCTCTCTTTCTACTTCGCTCATGATCTTCACCATATGTGTGAGTTGCTTGCGGTCCACTGGTGGCACGTTTGTCCTCTGCATTCTTCATGCTGATTCCTGGACAGTGACCGTCACGATGTCAAGTCTTGTGCTCTTGGACATCCCAGCATCAGCTCCAGTCGTGACAAGACCCAGATCAGCTAGCTAACCGAACGTAGCAGGAAGGGGCATGATACACTAAATGGTTGCCATGCCATTAATCAGCAGAGCAGCATCTGAGGAAGCTGTCCGGCCAACGTAGACTTGTTTCCGTCCTCTGGTACATGAAGGACAGCAGACTTTGTTGTTGTTACCCTCCGGTCATCTACACACGCTTGTGGAAATGATATTCCACCAAGTAAGTATAATGTGATTTCTCTTTGATTCATTTGCCAATTAGTTATTTCATTTCGTTGGTTCTTTACTGTTTCACTCTGGTTCATATTAGACAGCAATTCATTATTGAGGAGTTTTGATAAAAATTTGTTATATACTTATAAGTTAATAAAGTGTTTGCAATAGGCATATTTTACACTAACGTTATAGATTCAAGTTAGATAAGAAGTAGAGATTCTCTGCGCTGGCCACTCACCACGTGGCTATTTCACAATTTACATTTTCTTCCTTTCTTGCCAGTAAAGGTAATGGAATACCTTTTACGAGGATCTGTCTTCATCGTCCTTGCTTCCTCTCAGACAGTCGTGCTATCATCATTATCTCCAGCATCTGACGTTTCTTGCTCGGAAATATCCGTTACACCACAAAAACGGCATCTTCTCCCGCCCGACACTTCCATCATAAAAGCCTTTTGAAGCTCAGAAGATGAGCAACATCCAGTGATATTCTTAATTTCTTCGCTTTTTGCTTTGTTATCTGTCAGAGGATGTACTTCAGCCTTTCTCCCTCATGCCTCTCTCTCTCTCTCTCTCTCTCTCTCTCTCTCTCTCTCTCTCTCTCTCTCTCTCTCGTAGGAGCTTTGGATGATGTCTGAGTACAGGCAAACTCTCCCTTATGAGATGTAAATGCATTTCCTTGAACCAGTCCGTTACATTCCCATCAATGGTTTCTTTTTTTCCACATCGTTTAGGAATGTGTAACAAAGCAGCTCTCCCTTATTGAAAGAAAATATGAGTCTGTGGTTTAACATTGCTGACGACTATGTGGAAACAACCATCAATGACATCCTGTTAGTTAGTGTGTCTGTAAGTGAGGCGTCTCATTAATAAGTTCCTGTGTATAGTGAGGGTTAAAGCACGTGTGTGTGTGCGAACTATGGAAGTATCAGTGTGATTGTATAGCCATGTACCTTGGCCACCACCGTGAGGCAGGACGACATTACTCATGATATCTACCGAGAGTCAAATAGACATGCCATAGCATCCCTTCACAACTTATTTTTCAGCTTAGTCTGAAGCAGCGATCTTTTGTTGTCTCAATGTCGTACATATGACAGTTTTTCATGTTTATTGAAATTTGCTAAGAAATTTTCATACTGTTTATGATTTAATCACCAACGTCTTTCCATTAGCCGTAAATTACGCCATGCTTTTAACAGATCTATGATGAATAAGAGGTAGATAATCACTGCTTTGGCCAATCATCGCAAGTCTATTTCACCATATATATATACATATATATATATATATATATATATATATATATATATATATATATATATATATTCTTTTTTTTTTTTTTAAACTATTCGCCATTTCCCGCGTTAGCGAGGTAGCGTTAAGAACAGAGGAATGGGCCTTTGAGGGAATATCCTTACCTGGCCCCGTTCTCTGTTCCTTTTGGAAAATTAAAAAAAAATAATGAGAAGGGAGGATTTCCAGCCCCCCGCTCCCTCCCCTTTTAGTCGCCTTCTACGACACGCAGGGAATACGTGGGAAGTATTCTTTCTCCCCTATCCCCAGGGATAATATATATATATATATATATATATATATATATATATATATATATATATATATATATATATATATATATATCTTTTCTTCTTTCTTTTAAACTATTCGCCATTTCCCGCGTTAGCGAGGTAGCGCTAAGAACAGAGGACTGGGCCTTTTATATATATATATATATATATATATATATAGCTACGTCTCTTCGTTGTATATCAGCTGACTGTTATATTTCTCTCGTGTCTCACCTGATGATGTGAGTATTACACGAAAGTGCACCTGGGAACTTATCGTGTTTCATTTTCCCCGCGGACTCATAGGAATATATATATATATATATATATATATATATATATATATATATATATATATATATATATATATATATATATATATATATATGCTCTTCTTTTTTTCCCAATAAAGGTAATGGAATAACCTTTAAAAGGATCTACCTTCATCATCCTTGCTTCCTCCCTGACACTCATGCCATCATCACTATCTCCAGCATCTGACGTTTCTTACTCGGAAATATCCATCACGCCACAACCGGCACCTTCTCCCTCCCGACAACTTCATCAAGAACGCCTTTCAAGCTCAGAAGATGAGCAACATTGTGTGGTATTCATAGTTACCTCACTGCTTGTCTCGCCGTCTTACAGATGTACCTCATCTCTCTCTCTCTCTCTCTCTCTCTCTCTCTCTCTCTCTCTCTCTCTCTCTCTCTCTCTCTCTCTCTCGTGGAGGGGCTTTGGATGATGACTGAGTGACAGGCACACAGTCCCTTGTAAAATGTGAATATGTTTCCTTGAATTGGCGCAGTTACGGTCCCTTCACGGGTTTTCTATTTTCAGATCCTGCCGAGGGTGTAACCAGCAACACTTTCTTATCCAAACAAGAAGCCAAGTTTATATCTTCACACATGTACCGACTCAGAGGAAACAATCAACAAACAGCTAGAGCTCCCGTTCCTCCGTCTCTCACCTCAGATTCGTGTCTTCATAACACAGCCTCTCATTAACCAACCGCCGAAGTATACTATGAATGAATGTGTGTATAATAACCACATGCTTGTGTTCATAACCATCAGGTGTAAATCTTCTTCTGTTAAGGTTGAATGATGACATAACTCCCAGTTTCTCATGGGTCAAACAGAGCCATAGCATCCTTACCAATCTCTTAACAACGGCTGTGGTTGAAACACAATTCTCAGATCTATTTGCTTCCTTCCTTCCCAGAGTACCTAACCAGGGCGAGGTCCTGCAGTGATGGCGGGGCCAGCAGGTAACGCTCACAGTTTGTCTTGCAGTTTCTTGCTGTTTCTCTGGACCACCGCTCCACTGCTCACCACTTGTCTTGCTCTTTGTGCGATGCTGTTTTATTCTCACCGTCCACACTGTTGGCGTAGATCTTTCTCGAGCTTCATCCAGCATTGTATTCAGGACTCTCTGGTGAGGTACGAAACCCATCATACTTGGCCTCATTCATGCAGGAGGAATCATTTGCTAAACCCTTATTATATCTCTTATAACTTGACCAGTGAAGCCATTGCATGAGCCCTAAAATCAGATCAATTTTAGAAGAAATTTATGATAAATAAAACATATTCATGGTGCTGACCAAGCAACGCGTGACGATTTCACCATATATATTTTCTTCCTTCTCTGTCAGCACAGATAATGGGATATCTTTAACGAGGATCTGTCTTCATCATCTTTGCTTTCTCTTTGACACTCGTACCATCATCATTACCTCCAGCATCTGACGTTTCTTGCTCGGAAATATCCGTCAGGCGACAAACGGCATCTCCTCCCGCCCGACACTTCCATCATAAAAGCCTTTTGAAGCTCAGAAAATGAGCAACATTCTGTGACATTTTTGATTCCCTCCGCTTCCCTCGCTGTCTGTCAAGGATGTACTTCATCTCCCTCTCTCTCTCTCTCTCTCTCTCTCTCTCTCTCTCTCTCTCTCTCTCTCTCTCTCTCTCTCCTCTCATCTGACTCACTTGATGACCTGCGGGTGCTTCACGTGAAACAGAAATTGACACAGGTAATAAGCGTTCTTAATTTTCATCTTCGTGAGGCAGGTGGTAACGTAGGTACGACTCTAGGTGTGTTGCGGAGCAGCTGTGGATGGTGATCACTGTGGCCCAGATGAGACGGGCAACACACCAGCTGGTCTTGTCAGCCTCCTGGCCTCGCAAATATCAGGCTTATTCACTGTTCCGGAAAAATGCAGTTCATCAGCTTCATCATGTTATGTAAACAGTTCTAGTCTTCCTTTATGTGTCCAGAGATCATTTTGTCACACTTTTTTCTTAACAGGGTGATTAGGAGGAAAGGAAGATGATGTGGAACAAGGGATGGGATCGTTTGAAATGGAAGAGAAGACTGAAGTGTGTATAAGTGTAAGTGAAGCAGCTTGTAAGTCCTGGTCGAAGGATACAGAGTAAATCTCGCTTTATCAAAAGCAAATTCTACATCAACAAGGTGGAGTATAGAGGACTTCTGTCCCCGGGAGGCTGGAGGGGGAACGTCAGCCCAGGTGTAGATGTGCTCGAGACTCTCCGAGAGACTGACCCGTGACAGCCTGTGGTGAGGCTCTTAAAAGATGGATTGGTGTCGGGAGCATAGGGCGCTGTCTGTGACTTGTTATGGTTAGTGAGGACATCTAAGAGTTGAACCATCTTTGAGAAATTAGCTCATCTTGTACGTCAAGCGTCCATCTCGCAGCTGCAGTACTCTACACCATCAACTTTTGGTGATGAGCGAAACTTAGCTCTTCGTGATCAGTGTAGAGAGTGTATAACCTTCACGAAGAATGTTGTATAACACTCAGGGTCGTCTCCAGTGTTAGGCTTCGTCCTGCCTCGAGCGTAACACAAGTCGTTAAAACTGCTGACTCCCGCAGTCCCCTTATCTATCGCTAATGGGTTGGCTATGGTGTATATTGCATATATTGTACGGTTTTTGCTGCATGTTGGTGATTCTCTGGAAATGTTTTGGTGGCCATTCATATACCCCTGGCAGACTAGGGGTGTGTATGTACTCGAGTTGGATCTCCGGTTTTTATGAAGGAGATTCACTCAGCTAAGTTAAACATTGTTCAGTAGCCTCCCTGAGTGTTTTGAGGCTTCGAGGGAACCAAGGGAGTCCCATGTCTGTACTGTTGTCCAGATCTCGGATTTGTTTTTGATTTCTATCACCGATGTCCTCAAGTCTCTGCCACTTTTTTGGACTGCTTCTCCTAGGTATGAACCAACTGGTTTGATCTCTACTTGTTCGTGCTGTTCTACGGTGTTTTCACCGAAGGAGGATTTGTCATTTGTGATGAATCGTAGATATTTTGTATCCTTGTAATTCTAACATGCTTGATTTGGAGACGAGAAACGTTTGTATCGGTGAATAAGCGAGGAGAGTTATCATCATGGTTTAACCAGGTGTAATTTCTGGTTTTCTGGAAGGTGCCAGAATCTGTTACAGAGTGATCACGGCCTCTTTGCCTTGTGTGGATCCTTTGTTGACATGATTTGTTATCGAACCCCTGGAAATGTATCAGTCAATCCCCTCCAGTGACACAGCACTTACCCAGAAAACGGTGAGAAACAGACGGTAAAACAAAAGAGAACAGAAATAGAGTCACTCAACACACCTCAGTAATACCAAGACTTTAACATAACGCACAACTCTGGACAAACATGCACTGTGGCTTAGAAACGAATGCATGATGGAAGAATCAGACGTTCATCTGATAAACAGCCTTAATGTCTCATTCCATGCACCACTTAGAGTCCTGGGATAATTAACCTACTAATTGAACTACTACGACGAGTTACACGTGGATGTGGCCATCGCCGTTGGGAGAGGCTGGCAACACATGATCTTCAATGATTCTCAGCTCTCTGACATCTTATTAGTAAATATAATGACATCGATGAGCCCAGGTAATATTGCTACAATCTATATCCCGCTAAGGCAGGGATGTTTTATGTTACCAGACTGCTACAAGATCCATAGGATACCAGAACCAGCCTGTATCATCATCGGTGATCTTAATGCTTAACATACGAAGCTCGCACACTCTACAACAAACACCACAGGGGCAAAAATATGGTAAAAGTGATAAAATGTTTCGAAGCTCAACACCTGGGGCCAAATATCCCAACCTTTATAGGTCATTCAGCCTAGACCAGACCAGGTAGAAAACTTGGAAATATCAAAACCTACCACAATACCCACAACAGACACGATGACCTTACAAGCAGCGATTATAATCCTGTGATAAGTCTCTGTATCAATCCTCTTTCCCGGTACACAACGTTTGCCTACACAGAAAGCTATCGGGAACCTATTCAGTGAAACGATCAACAAAACCTTTCCAATAACGATCTCGAAGGGAATCAAACTGATGAATAGCAGATATGGCTCTAGCAGATAGGTGGTGTGAAACAGCTGCGATGACTATTAACAGATACAAGACATTACCACACCCTCCGCCCACTCAAGACTTAACAGAAACTTCACATTGTTTCAACAGTATTCCAGCCTAGGCCACTTCCCAGGACTGGACACAGGCTCTATACCACCACCGTCAAGACCTCCAGCTGACCTTAATGGAGAAAACAATAGAACAACATAACCTGCGCTGGGAAATATGATCAACTCCCCAGCGCAGAAATATAGTGATCCAAAAGCATTCTGGCAAGGAGTCAGACGCTCACAAGGGAATCCCAGAAGTAACATCAAATATCTGGATGTTAACAATGACAAAATTGATGATGATGACGGTATGGTAACAGAATTCAGGAACACATGGAAAACTGTTCAAGGTTGTGTCTAAAGAAAACAGAAAACAAGAAAAAGAAATAACCAACTGGCTGACTCAGATCAAAGAAAGAACCATCCCACACCTGACTCAACCCGACTGTCCTCTGACAACTGCCTCTCAATAGCAGCTGACTCGTCCGAAGTTCGTCGAGCCATTCAGAAGATCAAGAACTCAGGCCCGGGAAAAAGTGAAGCATATGAGGAGTAAACCAACATGCTACCTCCAAAAGAACTTCAGTACCTTCCCAACATATACAGTTCTATACTAAGCTGAGGATACTTTTCTGAGGGTTCAAAGAGACCAGAGTAATGATGAGAACACTCAAAGAACTCCCGCCCATTATCACCTCTTAAAAGTCCCAGAGAAACTTGATGAAAGAATCATGAATCTAAGGTTAAGAGAACAACTTGAAAACAGTAACCCTAGTAACCCTGGTCAATACGGAGTCAATACGGCTTCCGATGGGGCAATGGCGCCACCTCAGCTATCGCAACCACGACAAAAAAAAAGAAATCGCTGTCTCCAGAGGACAATGAGTAAATTGTACAGTTATTCAAAGAAACATAAACTACTGTAGAGAATCATTATTTTTAGTCATACCTGAGATTGCAAAAAAACCATAGTGTAACTTTGTAAACCAACACATAGCAGAAATCATGATCAACTCTGCAACGCCATCCAAATTTTCTTTACCAAGCGTAGTGCCCTAGGGCCTTACACAGCCCTCACCAGGTGGTGCCACGAGCATGGACATCATCTTTGCTGATGACGCCGCTCAAATAGTAGTCTCGAACAACTCACTCCCAAAAAACATATTCGTTTACTACATACAGAAGCAACTAGACTAAGCAAACTAAGCAAAGGTCCGGAGCTAATGAGGTAGGCTCTCGAGATATATATATATATATATATATATATATATATATATATATATATATATATATATAATGTTCTCTTTTTCCATACTTGATCGGCGTTCCCGTGTTAGCGAAGTAGCGCCAGGAACAGAAGACGAAAGGCCGCATCCGCTTATATTCATTCTCTAGCTGTTGTGTGCACCGAAACCACAGCTCCTAATCCACATCCAGGCCCCACAAAGCCTTTCCATGGTTTATCCATGATGTTTCACATGCCTTGATTCAGTCCATTGACAGCACGTCAACGCCAGTATACCATATCGTTTCAAATTATTCTATTCCGTTCACGCCTTTCATCCTCCTGCATGTTTAGGCAACGATCGCTCAAAATGCACTTCACTCCATCCTTCCACCTACAGTTTGATCTTCGCTTCTCCTTGTTCCCCCAACCCCTGACACATATATCCTCTTTGTCAATCTTTCCTCACTCATTCTCTCCATGAGACCAAACCATTTCAACACAACCTCTTCTGCTTTCTCTACCACACTCTTTATATGACAACGCATCTCTCTTACCCTTTTATCATTTACTCGATCAAACCACCTCACACCACATATTGTCCTCAAACATTTCATTTCCAACACATCCACCCTCCTGTGCACAATCCTTTTATAGCCCATGCCTCGCAACCATATGATACTGGTGAGACTACAATACCTTCAATCATACCCCTTTTTTCCCTTCCAGTTGTTGTTTGCTGATGACACAGTACTGGTGGCGGAGGAGGGTTGAAGTGCTCGAAATGAAATGTTTGAGGACAATATGTGGTGTGAGGTGATTTGATCGAGTAAGTAATGAAAGGATAAGAGAGATGTGTGGAAATAAAAGGAGTGTGGATGAGAGAGCAGAAGAGGGTGTGTTGAAATCGTTTTGACATACGGAGAGAATGAGTGACGAAAGGTTGACAAAGGAGACTTATACGTCGGTAGAGGAAGGGAAAAGGAGAACGGGGAGATGAAACAGGAGATGGCAAGGATAGAGTGAAATATATTTTGAGTAGTCGGGGCCTAGACATGCAGGAAGGTGAAAGGCGTGCAAGGGATTTAGTGAACTGGAATGATGTGCTATGCAGGGATAAACCCACTGTAAATGGAAGGAACCAGGGCATGTGAAGTGGCTTGAGAAAACCATGGAAAGGTCTTTGGGCCTGTATGTGGATAGGGAGCTGTGGTTTCGGTGCATTACACATGACATCTAGAAAATGGGTGTGATCGAATGTGGCTTGTTTGTTCCTATCTGTTCCTCGCTTACGAGGGAAACGGCGGAGAAGCATAAAAGAATATATATATATATATATATATATATATATATATATATATATATATATATATATATATATATATATATTTTTTTTTTTTTTTTTTTTTTTTTTTTTTTTAATTTTCCAAAAGGAACAGAGAATTGGGCCAGGTGAGGGTATTCCCTCAAAGGCCCAGTCCTCTGTTCTTAACGCTACCTCGCTAATGCGGGAAATGGCGAATAGTTTGAAAGAAAAGAAAAGATATATATATATATATATTTTTACTAATCGCCATTTCCCGCATTAGCGACGTAGCGTTAAGAACAGAGGATGAGGACTGGGCCTTTGAGGGAATATCCTCACCTGGCCCCCTTCTCTTTTTCTTCTTTTGGGAAAAAAAAGAAAAAAAGAGAGGGGAGGATTTCCAGCCTCCCGCTCCCTTCCCTTTTAGTCGCCTTCTACGACAAGCAGGGAATACGTGGGAAGTATTCTTTCTCCCCTATCCCCAGGGATATATATATATATATATATATATATATATATATATATATATATATATATATATATAGATTGGGGTGTCTAAATGTGTGTGGATGTAACCAAGATGTGAAAAAAGGAGAGATAGGTTGTATGTTTGAGGAAAGGAACCTGGATGTTTTGGCTCTGAGTGAAACGAAGCTCAAGGGTAAAGAGGAAGAGTGATTTGGGAATGTCTTGGAAGTAAAGTCAGGGGTTAGTGAGAGGACAAGAGCAAGGGAAGGAGTAGCACTACTCCTGAAACAGGAGTTGTGGGAGTATGTGATACAATGTAAGAAAGTAAATTCTCGATTAATATGGGTAAAACTGAAAGTTGATGGAGAGAGATGGGTGATTATTGGTGCATATGCACCTGGGCATGAGAAGAAAGATCATGAGAGGCAAGTGTTTTGGGAGCAGCTGAATGAGTGTGTTAGTGGTTTTGATGCACGAGCCCGGGTTATAGTGATGGGTGATTTGAATGCAAAGGTGAGTAATGTGGCAGTTGAGGGAATAATTGGTATACATGGGGTGTTCAGTGTTGTAAATGGAAATGGTGAAGATCTTTATATTTATGTGCTGAAAAAGGACTGGTGATTGGGAATACCTGGTTTAAAAAGCGAGATATACATAAGTATATGTATGTAAGTAGGAGAGATGGCCAGAGAGCGTTATTGGATTACGTGTTAATTGACAGGCGCGCGAAAGAGAGACTTTTGGATGTTAATGTGCTGAGAGGTGCAACTGGAGGGATGTCTGATCATTATCTTGTGGAGGCTAAGGTGAAGATTTGTATGGGTTTTCAGAAAAGAAGAGTGAATGTTGGGGTGAAGGGGGTGGTGAGAGTAAGTGAGCTTGGGAAGGAGACTTGTGTGAGGAAGTACCAGGAGAGACTGAGTACAGAATGGAAAAAGGTGAGAACAATGGAAGTAAGGGGAGTGGGGGAGGAATAGGATGTATTTAGGGAATCAGTGATGGATTGCGCAAAAGATGCTTGTGGCATGAGAAGCGTGGGAGGTGGGTTAATTAGAAAGGGTAGTGAGTGGTGGGATGAAGAAGTAAGATTATTAGTGAAAGAGAAGAGAGAGGCATTTGGACGATTTTTGCAGGGAAAAAATGAAATTGAGTGAGAGATGTATAAAAGAAAGAGGCAAGAGGTCAAGAGAAAGGTGCAAGAGGTGAAAATGAGGGCAAATGAGAGTTGGGGTGAGAGAGTATCATTAAATTTTAAGGAGAATAAAAAGATGTTCTGGAAGGAGGTAAATAAAGAGCGAAAGACAATGGAGCAAATGGGAACTTCAGTGAAGGGCGCTAATGGGAAGGTGATAACAAGTAGTGGTGATGTGAGAAGGAGATGGAGTGAGTATTTTGAAGGTTTGTTGAATGTGTTTGATGATAGAGTGGCAGATATAGGGTGTTTTGGTCGAGGTGGTGTGCAAAGTGAGAGGGTTAGGGAAAATGATTTGGTAAACAGAGAAGAGGTAGTAAAAGCTTTGCGGAAGATGAAAGCCGGCAAGGCAGCAGGTTTGGATGGTATTGCAGTGGAATTTATTAAAAAAGGGGGTGACTGTATTGTTGACTGGTTGGTAAGGTTATTTAATATATGTATGACTCATGGTGAGGTGCCTGAGGATTGGTGGAATACTTACATAGTGCCATTGTACAAAGGCAAAGGGGATAAAAGTGAGTGCTCAAATTACAGAGGTATACGTTTGTTGAGTATTCCTGGGAAATTATATGGGAGGGTATTGATTGAGAGGGTGAAGGCATGTAGAGAGCATCAGATTGGGGAAGAGCAGTGTGGTTTCAAAAGTGGTAGAGGATGTGTAGATCAGGTATTTGCTTTGAAGTATGTATGTGAGAAATACTTAGAAAAGCAAATGAATTTGTACGTAGCATTTACGGATCTAAAAAAGTCATATGATAGAGTTGATAGAGATGCTTTATGGAAGGTTTTAATAATATATGGTGTGGGTGGCAAGTTGTTAGAAGCAGTGGAAAGTTTTTTTTGAGGATGTAAAGCGTGTGTACGTGTAGGAAGAGAGGAAAGTGATTGGTTCTCAGTGAATGTAGGTTTGCGGCAGAGGTGTGTGATGTCTCCATGGTTGTTCAATTTGTTTATGGATGGGGTTGTAAGGGAGGTAAATGCAAGAGTTTTGAAAAGAGGGGGCAAGTATGCAGTCTGTTGTGGATGAGAGAGCTTGGGAAGTGAGTCAGTTGTTGTTCGCTGATGATACAGCGCTGGTGGCTGATTCGTGTGAGAAGCTGCAGAAGTTGGTGACTGAGTTTGGTAAAGTGTGTAAAAGAAGAAAGTTAAGAGTAAATGTGAATAAGAGCAAGGGTATTAGGTACAGTAGGGTTGAGGGACAAATCAATTGGGAGGTAAGTTTGAATGGAGAAAAACTGGAGGAAGTGAAGTGTTTTAGACATCTGGGAGTGGATTTGGCAGCGGATGGAACCATGGAAGCGGAAGTGAATCATAGGGTGGGGGAGGGGGCGAAAATCCTGGGAGCCTTGAAGAATGTGTGGAAGTCGAGAACATTATCTCGGAAAGCAAAAATGGGTATGTTCGAAGGAATAGTGGTTCCAACAATGTTATATGGTTGCAAGGCGTGGGCTATAGATAGAGCTGTGCAGAGGAGGGTGGATGTGCTGGAAATGAGATGTTTGAGGACAATATGTGGTGTGAGGTGGTTTGATCGAGTAAGTAATGATAGGGTAAGAGAGATGTTTGGTAATAAAAGGAGTGTGGTTGAGAGAGCAGAAGAGGGTGTATTGAAATGGTTTGGTCACATGGAGAGAATGAGTGAGGAAAGATTGACCAAGAGTATATACGTGTTAGAGGTGGAGGGAACGAGGAGAAGTGGGAGACCAAATTGGAGGTGGAAAGATGGAGTGAAAAAGATTTTGAGTGATCGGGGCCTGTCCATGCAGGAGGGTGAAAGGTGTGCAAGGAACAGAGTGAATTGGAACGATGTGGTGTACCGGGGTCGACGTGCTGTCAATGGATTGAACCAGGGCATGTGAAGCGTCTGGGGTAATCCATGGAAAGTTCTGTGGGGCCTGGATGTAGAAAGGGAGCTGTGTTTTCGGTGCATTATTCCATGACAGCTAGAGACTGAGTGTGAACGAATGGGGCTTTTGTTGTCTTTTCCTAGCGCTACCTCGCGCACATGAGAGGGGAGAGGGGTTGTTATTTCATGTGTGGCGGTGTGGCGATGGGAATGAATAAAGGCAGACAGTATGAATTATGTACATGTGTATATATGTATATGTCTGTATGTATATATATGTATACGTTGAGATGCATAGGTGGGTATATGTGTGTGTATGGACGTGTATGTATATACATATGTATGTGGGTTGGTTGGGCCATTTTTCGTCTGTTTCCTTGCGCTAACTAGCTAACGCGGGAGACAGCGACAAAGCAAAGCAAAATAAAAAAAAAAAAAAAAAATATATATATATATATATATATATATATATATATATATATATATATATAGGTAAGTATGAACGGAGAAAAACTGGAGAAGTAAAGTGTTTTAGATATCTCGGAGTGGATCTAGCAGCGGATGGAACCATGGAAGTGGAAGTGAGTCATAGGGTGGGGGAGGAGGCAAAGATTCTGGGAGCGTTGAATAATGTGTGGAAGATGAGAACGTTATCTTGGAGAGCAAAAATGGGTATGTTTGAAGGAATAGTGGTTCAAACAATGTTACATGGATACGAGGCATAGGCTATAGATATCAGGATGTGCGGAGGAGGGTGGAAGTGTTGGAGATGAAATGCTTGAGGACAATGTGTGGTGTGAGGTGGTTTGATCGAGTAAGTAATGACAGGGTAAGTGAGATGCGTGGTAATAAAAGGAGTGTGGATGAGAGAGCAGAAGAGTGTTTTTTTTTAAATGGTTTGGTCACATGGAGAGAATGAGTGAGGAAATATTGACAAAGAGGATATATGTGTCGGAGGAGGAGGGAACGAGGAGAAGTGGGAGACCAAATTGGAGATGGAAGGATGGATTGATAAAGATTTTGAGCGATTGGGGCCTGAACATGCAGGAGGGTGAAAGGCATGAAAGGAATAGAGTTAATTGGAACGATGTCGTATACCGGGGTGAGCGTGCTGTCAATGGATTGAACCAGGGCGTGTGAAGCGTCTAGGGTAAACCAAGGAAAGTTTTGTCGGGCCTGGATGTGGAAAGGGAGCTGTGGCTTCGGTGCATTACACATGACAGCTTGAGACTGAGTGTGAACGAATGTGGCCTTTGTTGTCTCTTCCTAGCAAAACCTCGCGCCCGCGGAAGGAGGGGGTGCCATTTCATGTGTGGCGGGGTGGTGACGAGAATGGATGAAGGCAGCAAGTATGAGTATGTACAAGTGTATATATGTCTGTGTCTGTGTATGTATACGCTGAAATGCATAGGTATATATATATATATATATATATATATATATATATAATATATATATATATATATATATATATATATATATATATATATATATTTTTACTAATCGCTATTTCCCGCATTAGCGACGTAGCGTTAAGAACAGAGGATGAGGACTGGGCCTTTGAGGGAATATCCTCACCTGGCCCCCTTCTCTTTTCTTTCTTTTGGGAAAAAAAAAGAAAAAAAAGAGAGGGGAGGATTTCCAGCCTCCCGCTCCCTTCCCTTTTAGTCGCCTTCTACGACAAGCAGGGAATACGTGGGAAGTATTCTTTCTCCCCTATCCCCAGGGATATATATATATATATATATATATATATATATATATATATATATATATATATATATATATATAGATTGGGGTGTCTAAATGTGTGTGGATGTAACCAAGATGTGAAAAAAGGAGAGATAGGTAGTATGTTTGAGGAAAGGAACCTGGATGTTTTGGCTCTGAGTGAAACGAAGCTCAAGGGTAAAGAGGAAGAGTGATTTGGGAATGTCTTGGAAGTAAAGTCAGGGGTTAGTGAGAGGACAAGAGCAAGGGAAGGAGTAGCAATACTCCTGAAACAGGAGTTGTGGGAGTATGTGATACAATGTAAGAAAGTAAATTCTCGATTAATATGGGTAAAACTGAAAGTTGATGGAGAGAGATGGGTGATTACTGGTGCATATGCACCTGGGCATGAGAAGAAAGATCATGAGAGGCAAGTGTTTTGGGAGCAGCTGAATGAGTGTGTTAGTGGTTTTGATGCACGAGACCGGGTTATAGTGATGGGTGATTTGAATGCAAAGGTGAGTAATGTGGCAGTTGAGGGAATAATTGGTATACATGGGGTGTTCAGTGTTGTAAATGGAAATGGTGAAGATCTTTATATTTATGTGCTGAAAAAGGACTGGTGATTGGGAATACCTGGTTTCAAAAGCGAGATATACATAAGTATATGTATGTAAGTAGGAGAGATGGCCAGAGAGCGTTATTGGATTACGTGTTAATTGACAGGCGCGCGAAAGAGAGACTTTTGGATGTTAATGTGCTGAGAGGTGCAACTGGAGGGATGTCTGATCATTATCTTGTGGAGGCTAAGGTGAAGATTTGTATGGGTTTTCAGAAAAGAAGAGTGAATGTTGGGGTGAAGGGGGTGGTGAGAGTAAGTGAGCTTGGGAAGGAGACTTGTGTGAGGAAGTACCAGGAGAGACTGAGTACAGAATGGAAAAAGGTGAGAACAATGGAAGTAAGGGGAGTGGGGGAGGAATAGGATGTATTTAGGGAATCAGTGATGGATTGCGCAAAAGATGCTTGTGGCATGAGAAGAGTGGGAGGTGGGTTAATTAGAAAGGGTAGTGAGTGGTGGGATGAAGAAGTAAGATTATTAGTGAAAGAGAAGAGAGAGGCATTTGGACGATTTTTGCAGGGAAAAAATGCAATTGAGTGAGAGATGTATAAAAGAAAGAGGCAGGAGGTCAAGAGAAAGGTGCAAGAGGTGAAAATGAGGGCAAATGAGAGTTGGGGTGAGAGAGTATCATTAAATTTTAAGGAGAATAAAAAGATGTTCTGGAAGGAGGTAAATAAAGAGCGTAAGACAATGGAGCAAATGGGAACTTCAGTGAAGGGCGCTAATGGGGAGGTGATAACAAGTAGTGGTGATGTGAGAAGGAGATGGAGTGAGTATTTTGAAGGTTTGTTGAATGTGTTTGATGATAGAGTGGCAGATATAGGGTGTTTTGGTCGAGGTGGTGTGCAAAGTGAGAGGGTTAGGGAAAATGATTTGGTAAACAGAGAAGAGGTAGTAAAAGCTTTGCGGAAGATGAAAGCCGGCAAGGCAGCAGGTTTGGATGGTATTGCAGTGGAATTTATTAAAAAAGGGGGTGACTGTATTGTTGACTGGTTGGTAAGGTTATTTAATATATGTATGACTCATGGTGAGGTGCCTGAGGATTGGTGGAATACTTACATAGTGCCATTGTACAAAGGCAAAGGGGATAAAAGTGAGTGCTCAAATTACAGAGGTATACGTTTGTTGAGTATTTCTGGGAAATTATATGGGAGGGTATTGATTGAGAGGGTGAAGGCATGTAGAGAGCATCAGATTGGGGAAGAGCAGTGTGGTTTCAAAAGTGGTAGAGGATGTGTAGATCAGGTATTTGCTTTGAAGAATGTATGTGAGAAATACTTAGAAAAGCAAATGAATTTGTACGTAGCATTTACGGATCTAAAAAAATCATATGATAGAGTTGATAGAGATGCTTTATGGAAGGTTTTAAGAATATATGGTGTGGGTGGCAAGTTGTTAGAAGCAGTGGAAAGTTTTTTTTGAGGATGTAAAGCGTGTGTACGTGTAGGAAGAGAGGAAAGTGATTGGTTCTCAGTGAATGTAGGTTTGCGGCAGAGGTGTGTGATGTCTCCATGGTTGTTCAATTTGTTTATGGATGGGGTTGTTAGGGAGGTAAATGCAAGAGTTTTGAAAAGAGGGGGCAAGTATGCAGTCTGTTGTGGATGAGAGAGCTTGGGAAGTGAGTCAGTTGTTGTTCGCTGATGATACAGCGCTGGTGGCTGATTCGTGTGAGAAGCTGCAGAAGTTGGTGACTGAGTTTGGTAAAGTGTGTAAAAGAAGAAAGTTAAGAGTAAATGTGAATAAGAGCAAGGGTATTAGGTACAGTAGGGTTGAGGGACAAATCAATTGGGAGGTAAGTTTGAATGGAGAAAAACTGGAGGAAGTGAAGTGTTTTAGACATCTGGGAGTGGATTTGGCAGCGGATGGAACCATGGAAGTGGAAGTGAATCATAGGGTGGGGGAGGGGGCGAAAATCCTGGGAGCCTTGAAGAATGTGTGGAAGTCGAGAACATTATCTCGGAAAGCAAAAATGGGTATGTTCGAAGGAATAGTGGTTCCAACAATGTTATATGGTTGCAAGGCGTGGGCTATAGATAGAGCTGTGCAGAGGAGGGTGGATGTGCTGGAAATGAGATGTTTGAGGACAATATGTGGTGTGAGGTGGTTTGATCGAGTAAGTAATGATAGGGTAAGAGAGATGTTTGGTAATAAAAGGAGTGTGGTTGAGAGAGCAGAAGAGGGTGTATTGAAATGGTTTGGTCACATGGAGAGAATGAGTGAGGAAAGATTGACCAAGAGTATATACGTGTTAGAGGTGGAGGGAACGAGAAGTGGGAGACCAAATTGGAGGTGGAAAGATGGAGTGAAAAAGATTTTGAGTGATCGGGGCCTGTACATGCAGGAGGGTGAAAGGTGTGCAAGGAATAGAGTGAATTGGAACGATGTGGTGTACCGGGGTCGACGTGCTGTCAATGGATTGAACCAGGGCATGTGAAGCGTCTGGGGTAATCCATGGAAAGTTCTGTGGGGCCTGGATGTAGAAAGGGAGCTGTGTTTTCGGTGCATTATTCCATGACAGCTAGAGACTGAGTGTGAACGAATGGGGCTTTTGTTGTCTTTTCCTAGCGCTACCTCGCGCACATGAGAGGGGAGGGGGTTGTTATTTCATGTGTGGCGGTGTGGCGATGGGAATGAATAAAGGCAGACAGTATGAATTATGTACATGTGTATATATGTATATGTCTGTATGTATATATATGTATACGTTGAGATGTATAGGTGGGTATATGTGTGTGTATGGACGTGTATGTATATACATATGTATGTGGGTTGGTTGGGCCATTTTTCGTCTGTTTCCTTGCGCTAACTAGCTAACGCGGGAGACAGCGACAAAGCAAAATAAAAAAAAAAAAAAAAATATATATATATATATATATATATATATATATATATATATATATATATATATATATATATATATAGGTAAGTATGAACGGAGAAAAACTGGAGAAGTAAAGTGTTTTAGATATCTCGGAGTGGATCTAGCAGCGGATGGAACCATGGAAGTGGAAGTGAGTCATAGGGTGGGGGAGGAGGCAAAGATTCTGGGAGCGTTGAATAATGTGTGGAAGATGAGAACGTTATCTTGGAGAGCAAAAATGGGTATGTTTGAAGGAATAGTGGTTCAAACAATGTTACATGGATACGAGGCATAGGCTATAGATATCAGGATGTGCGGAGGAGGGTGGAAGTGTTGGAGATGAAATGCTTGAGGACAATGTGTGGTGTGAGGTGGTTTGATCGAGTAAGTAATGACAGGGTAAGTGAGATGCGTGGTAATAAAAGGAGTGTGGATGAGAGAGCAGAAGAGTGTTTTTTTTTAAATGGTTTGGTCACATGGAGAGAATGAGTGAGGAAATATTGACAAAGAGGATATATGTGTCGGAGGAGGAGGGAACGAGGAGAAGTGGGAGACCAAATTGGAGATGGAAGGATGGATTGATAAAGATTTTGAGCGATTGGGGCCTGAACATGCAGGAGGGTGAAAGGCATGAAAGGAATAGAGTTAATTGGAACGATGTCGTATACCGGGGTGAGCGTGCTGTCAATGGATTGAACCAGGGCGTGTGAAGCGTCTAGGGTAAACCAAGGAAAGTTTTGTCGGGCCTGGATGTGGAAAGGGAGCTGTGGCTTCGGTGCATTACACATGACAGCTTGAGACTGAGTGTGAACGAATGTGGCCTTTGTTGTCTCTTCCTAGCAAAACCTCGCGCCCGCGGAAGGAGGGGGTGCCATTTCATGTGTGGCGGGGTGGTGACGAGAATGGATGAAGGCAGCAAGTATGAGTATGTACAAGTGTATATATGTCTGTGTCTGTGTATGTATACGCTGAAATGCATAGGTATATATATATATATATATATATATATATATATATATATATATATATATATATATATATATATATATATATATATATATATATTTGTTTTTCTTTCAAACTATTCGCCATTTCCCGCATTAGCGAGGTAGCGTTAAGAACAGAGGACTGGGCCTTTGAGGGAATACCCTCACCTGGCCCCCTTCTCTGTTCTTTCTTTTGGAAAATTAAAAAAAAAAAAACGAGAGGGGAGGATTTCCAGCCCCTCGCTCCCTCCCCTTTTAGTCGCCTTCTGCGGCACGCAGGGAATACGTGGGAAGTATTCTTTCTCTCCTATCCCCAGGGATAACAAATATATATATATATATATATATATATATATATATATATATATATATATATATATATATATATATATATATATATATATATATATATATATATTTATATATATGCGTATGTGGGCGTTTATGTACATACATGTATAAATGGGTGGTTTGGGCCATTCTTTCGTCTGTTTCCTTGCGCTATCTCGCTGACGCGGGAGACAGCGACTAAGAAAAATAAAATGAGAATAAATGTATACCTTTACCACACGGCACTCATTATACATTCTGTGATAACTCTATAATAGAATATGGGAATATATAACAGTGATCTATAATGCGCTGCATGGAATAATCTAGTTTTTTCAAGGCTTCTCAACCGATGACGAATACTGACATCTTGATAGTTTTCTGACCTATGAATATGTATATTCTTAATTCTAGAAAGTATCTGCTTACCCAGCTTCAGCTTCCAAAACCCATACGTTTGAGCTGCCATATTACTCCGTCAGTGCCTCAGAAAACAGAGACCTTAATGTTTCTCAAGAAACGCAGCGTTCACGTGCATGATAACGGGGAAGGTCAAACACCTCACAGGTTCAGAACAAGAGTGGTAGGAAGTACACGCTAACCATATGATTCATTTTAGCTTTTTACTTCTTCATAAACTTAATTACGTATCTTCTCTATCCTGGATCCTCTGGCCAGCTATCCTTTGTTACATAACATCTATAAAACAGTAGGCATTATGTTGTTTTGATAGATGTATTCCATACGAACTAATATGAGGGGATGTGCTCTCCAGTGTTGCCTGAGTATGTCAATATACGCTATGTGTACCCATGAGAAAAGATATAAATATTGCGTTTACTCTGTCAAAATGTGCTTTATAGTAAAAAAAAGTCAGATATAATTGGCAATTAATGACTGTTTTTAGCAACAATGTAAAGTTTAGTCTCGCAAAAGCCAAAAAAAAAACATATAACGTTTAGAAAAACCTAAATTTTATGAAAAAAGTTTGGAATATTCTTTAGTCACAGCAGGTTAATATAAACATCATTCTATATACAATATAACACAAGCCAGGTGGACTGTTGTATACCAGAGAGACAACAAAATTTTGTGACGGTGGGTAACAACAAGATGGCCTGGAAGGTGGTGGGTCTGATGAACCCACCCGGCCCCTTGTGGGTCTGGTGAACCCACCCGGCCCCTTGTGGAGTTGGTACACCCACCCGGCCCCTTGTGGAGTTGGTACACCCACCCGGCCTCTTGTGGAGTTGGTACACCCACCCGGCCTCTTGTGGAGTTGGTACACCCACCCGGCCCCTTGTGGAGTTGGTACACCCACCCGGCCTCTTGTGGAGTTGGTACACCCACCCGGCCCCTTGTTAGACTGGTGCACCCACCCAACCCCTAGTGAGGCTGGTGCACCCACCTGGCCCCTTGTGGAGCTGGTGAACCCGCTCGGCCCCTTGTAAGTTTCCCCTTTGGTCACCAGAAGTCTAAGCTGAAAACGCACCAACTTTTATTTGGTCCCCAACTGCCGATTGGAACCTTAACTGCCACTTTCTGGGATTTCGCATGCCACTCTCTGGAGTCCTATAAAAACAGGGAATACGGGTCTTTCACAGGACTTCTACGGGTGGAAATTAGGACAATGTTACCGTACGAGAGGCGAAGGAAGGGAGCAATCTGTTGTGTTCTGCAGGGGAGAAACCTGCTCAGTTCTCTTTAGCTTTGGAATTATTTTTCGTGTAAATAAACTAGACTCCCCATTACAATGGATATCGTACGTAACAGTGTATATGTACGTGTAGCCCCGTTCACTGTGCTCCTCATATGCTACACAACTCCATCTGAATAATCTGTTGTATCAGACACATCTGGACCCACACTGCCAACCTTCTGAGGAACACAACAGACCTCAGTCCTCATCACCAATACACAAGCAAGGCTGTTTCCATGCCATGTCTTCTCAGGGACGATTGCAGGTTCGTTCACACTTGGTTGTCTCACAGCCGCATGTGTCGAGTTCAAGGAGAGCTTCAGGTGCAGGTGCCTCCGTCCCTCAGTGTTGGAGAGGACGTGATCCTCCTTGTCCTGATGCCAGCCACCTCCAGGTAGGGAGGGATGTCATTCCAAGCCTTCAGGTTTTGGTTCTATATAAGGGTCTCGTAATTTGAATGTAGTAAATCGTATTGTACGTGATTTACACATGGACTAGAAAATGAGCAACGAACGCAATTCATTTGCAATCATCAAATCAGTGTGGGATGAAAATTAAGTAGAAACAGCCAGCGTCATTATAATGACTCATGCATGAAAGTCCAAAAGCCAGTTTTACATACATTATAAAAACGCCGCCATCTTGCTTTAAGATTACCCAACCAGCAGACCACATCTCACCCTCAAATCACTTTTAGGTTCCTTACTTAAGACCAAAAGATCTGCCTCGGGATGTGGGTGCCATTAATCTTATATATGGCAAGGTTTTCATAGACCGTCTCATGTTAAGTTGAGGTAAGTGCTTCTGCAAGTAAGACTCTCATAAGCAACAGCTTCATAACTGATGTGCTCGTTTCGCCGACCACAGCGACTGCTGCAAGCAACCTTCTCTCTCACTCACTCATTACCGGCCTAGTAACACTGCCCTTAATACAAACAACCAAACATTACTGCTTCCATTTGTTGTAAGAGTTTCCATACACCGCTCATCTTGCATCCATGTCCTCGTTACAGAGGCTATATCATTCCTTCCCTTCCCTTCTATCACCAAACATTCACTTTACAACTTCCATTTCACCTCGATGATTCTCCTGGTATGTCCATCTTTATCATAGCCTTTTTCTGGTCAGGTTCAAGTCTTTCACTTTGTAGGAATGACGGCAAAATGTATGAAGCTGTACAAAACACTGAACAAACCTCACATACATTTTTAGAGGTCAGCTTATTTTCAGAATGACCATATCCTTTGCACCTCTTTCATATATCATTCATATGGTTACTGAATACATTTCTTAACACTCGTAGCAAATACTGTGTACGATGAAGCTGCAGGAGATCCAGCGTTCCTGGCCTAGTCCAGTGAGCACTACAGCGGCTTCAGCTAATGTTGGTTCCCGCCCTGCTCTCTAGCAGCATCTCAAACATGTTTTGAAACGTCCTTGTACTTGGAGGGCGTCTCCCAGGGGGAATAACTGTAGCTTTGCTTTATCCCACTCCGCCAGGACTCGTCTTGAACAATGCTACTTTCTTTCTAGAGTTGACATTAAAGTCACATGAAATGCAAGGCAGAATATGTAGTATCATTAGATAATGCTAGACATACGCTGGATATCATTTACATTTGCGGTTACGAGTTCCAGTTCTGACCTTGAATCTGCGAAAGGCTCAAAAGTAACTACATGAAACGTGAATATCATTCTGAGAAAAAGAAAGAAATTATATGAGATTTCAGTTGAATTACAACATCTACAAAGAGGCCAGATATGCTGAATATAACTGGTATATAAAGAGCCGGATGATTGCGTTGCTTCTAAAAGAATGTCATGCGAACGTTCATGCAACTGCTTCTTGTGTATGGATTTGCTCATAACGATGACTATGCATAGTGGCTGCATCACAGCAAGAATCACACATATGCAAATGAGAATAAAATGTCATATTTCAAAGCGTGTGTCACCTGATGATAGTTTCAGTGGGTCAGTGCACAAGTGATAAAGCAACTGTGGCCTTGCTCTCATAACGCTGTAGTTGATATAGGCAGCCTTTGTCCTGACCCGTACAGTTCAAATTGGAGACCAGCGGCCTCTAGAGAGTACTGGAGGTAAGGGTGTAGTGAAATGTGTTTATCAAGGGTGAAAAGAACCTAGGTTCATCGAGGGTGTAGCGAGGGTCTGTCTCATGATGTATTCCTCCGTAGAGAACATGACGGTGAGCCACATTGAGAAGGGAAACACTTTGTATTGGCTTGCGGATATTAGCGGTTCTGATTACTAAAAGGAGATTCATCTTTAGTATTCTTAAGCATTTACGTTTGACGCTGACTACTCGAATGGCTCATGCCACAGGAATGGTGGCTATCCACGGCGTTGTGGGGGTCATATGATATTGGGACAATTGTTTATCATTTCTCTAACATGAAAGATTCGTCATATTCTTTTTCTCTTCATACCGACTCTACCTGTTGGGAAACACCAGTGTTGGAATATATAGTCAAATATCATTCTGGAATTTATAGAAGAGAAACAAATTTTGTTCCGTTGTCGTCTTTTTTAATAAAAGCCAGAAATATTGATACGTCCCAATATGTAACAAAGTCACATATGACTACTGAGAAAACATAGCAAGTATCTAATGACATGTTAACAGTCAGCGCTTACCCGTACATATAGCCACACACGAGACATATCATGACGCACACCAACATGTTGGTGTATCAAGTAAATGACGGATTACTTGTCTTGTGAAACCTGCTCATACGGCATATCGCAATGACCTCATCACAGATCTTTTTTTTATTGAAGTGATTCACTAGTCGTAAATGAGTTATAACTTGACCACGGCTTATATATGATATGATCTGAAAGAAATATGATCAGACAGAAACGTTCTCGTCTAACATGCTACAGTGACAACCCATCCCGCTCCTCGCCTCCTGCTTGACCTCAAGATTTTACTTAAACTTCTCCGTCTTGGTCGCGTTACTAGCCACATATGGGAACTGAGTCGGCTGTCCTCGGTGGCGGCGGGAGATTAATGTCGATCCTATGTGGGTGTTTTATGAATATTTTAGTGCAATTTTGGTACATAAGGCTGAACAGAAACTGAACTTGTGGGAGACGTTTGAAACTTTTAATTGGCTCTAGGAAGAGAGAAAACAGCATGGACAGTAGGTGGCTGGTGTATGTGAGAAAGCTTGGAAGAGAGGCTTGTCTACGGAGATGCCAAGAGACGGGAGAAACAAAATAGTGTGGAGTGAGAGTCAACGATACTAGGTGAGTGGACGAGGAATGGAAGGCACTGATGGAAATATTACTGAAATGTGTCAATGAAATGTGTGGTTTGCAGAAGCTGCAATGCGGGCATTTGGGGAAGGGTGATGATTAGTGGAGTGAGGAAGGTAAGTTGCTAGTGAGAGATAAGAGAGAAGTGTTTGGGCGCTACCTGCAGAGAACAAGAGAACCAATGGGAGCATCATTGTGGAGAGTAGACAGGGTAGTGGTAGCAAGACAGGCAAAGACGTGGTAAAGAGGAGGAACACCTGAATGTTTTCAGGTACTATTGATTATGAAAAATGTCAGGTCGGCAATTGTGGGGTGTTTGATATGGTGAGCAACGCGGAACCATAGACTCATGGCGAATGGGATCGTGAAAAGAGAAGTGATGGAAGCTCTGTGAGAGATGAAGTGTGGCAAACCGGCAGGAGTGGATGGGACTACAGTCGAATTGTTCAAAATATAAGGTAACAGTCTCTTGATTGGTTAATCAAGATCTTCGTAATATGCATTTCTGAAGCTGAGGTTTCGGATGGTTAGAGAAATGCCTGTATAGTGCCGTTATATAAAGGCACGGTACACAAACATGGAAACTACTTGTATTTCATGAGAGGGAATGGTGACTGAGTGGGTACTGCCATGCATATAAGAGAAATGTGGCTTCAGAAGTGATACAAGATGTGTAGATGTGGGGCCTGGTTGTGGATCGGGTGATGTGGTTTCTGTGCATTGCACAAAACAGCTAGAGAATAGATATTAGCAGATGTGACCTTTTCATATTCGGTTCCTGGCGTTACCTCGTTAACGCTGGAAACGACAAACAAAAATGAAGAATAGAAAAGAGCGTAGGAGAAGGTGGATCAGTTGTCTTCTTTGAAGAATGTGGGGGAGAAATATCTAGAAAAACAGACTGATATGTATGTAGCATTTATGGATTTGAGGAGGGCATATGAATGGGCTGATAGAGATGCTTTGTGGAAGGTATTAAGAGTATATGGTGTGAGAGGTAAGCTGCTAGAAGCAGTGAAATGTTTTTATCAAGAATGTAAGGCATGTGTACGAGTAGGAACAGAGGAGAGTGACTGATTCCCAGTGAGGGTCTGTTTGCGGCAGGGGTGTGTGATGTATCCATGGTTGTTTTATTTGTTTATGGATGGGGTGGTTAGGGAGGTAAATGCAAAACTTTTGGAGAGGGGGCGAGTATGCAGTCTGTTGAGGATGAAAGGGCCTGGGAAGTGAGTCAATTACTGTTTACTGCAGAAGTTGGTGACTGAGTTTGGTAAAGTGTGTGAAAGGAGAAATTTGAGAGTTAAAGTGAATAAGAGCCAAGTCATTAGGTTCAGCAGGGTTGTGGAACAAGTTAATTGGGAGGTAAATTTGAATGGAGAAAAATTGGAGGAAGTGAAGTGTTTTAAATATCTGGGAGTGGACTTAGCACCGACTGGAACCATGAAAGTAAAAGTGAGTCACAGGGTGGGGGAGGGGGCGAAGGTTCTGGGAGCGATGAAGAATATGTGGAAAGACAGAGCGTTAACTCGGAGAGCAAAAATAGGTATGTTTGAAGGAATAGCAGTTCCAACAATATCATACGGTTACGACTATGGGCTTTAGATAGGGTTGTAAGGGGGAGGGTGCATGCGTTGGAAATGAAATGTGAGGACAATATGTGGCGTGAAGTGGTTTGATCGAGTAAATAATGAAAGGGTGAGAGAGATGTGTGGAAATAAAAAGAGTGTGGTTGAGATAGCAGAAGAGGGTGTTTTGAAATGGTTTGTTCGTATGGGGGGAATTAGTGAGGAACGGCAGTCAAAGAGGATATATGTATCAGAAGTGTGGGGAACAAGGAGAAGCGGGAGACCAAAGTGGAGGTGAAGGGGTGTAGTGAAAAAGATTTTGAGCGATCGGGCCTGAGCATACAGGAGGATGATAAGTGTGCAAGGAATAGAGTGAATTGGAACGATGTGGTATACCGGGGTCAACTTGCTGTCAATGGACTGAACCAGGGCATGTGAAACGTCTGGGGTAAACCATGGAATGGCCAGTGAAGCCTGGATGTGGACAGGGAGCTGTGGTTTCGGTTCATTACACATACCAGCTACAGACTGAGTGTGAACGAAAGTGGCCATTTTTGTCTGTTTTCCTGGCGCTACCTCGGTGAACCAGGGGTTGGCGACGCTGTTTCCCGAGGGGCGGGGTAGCGCCAGGTATGGATGAAGGCAAGCACGTATGAATATGTACATGTGTATATATGTATATACCTGCGTGAATTTGTAAATTTACAAATATTTCTCCCCTTACTTAACAATTAGTACCTTCCATCAACTTTACTGTAGAAATTGAAAATAATGGTATATTACCATTTTTAGATACATTGACCCATAGGGATGGAAACAAATTCAAGTTTAGCATATACAGAAATCCTACCAATGTATGCTCATATATCCATTATTACTCATCTCAACATGACAGAGTTAAATTATTATCATTCCAGTCTATGTTCCTTAGAGCATTACGTATTTGCAGTCCAGAGTTTACTGATGATGAGTTTGAAAAAATATATTCTATTGGATACAAGTTAAATTATCCTAGATCTTTCATTGATAAATCCCTGAAATTGGCATAGAAATCATTCTATAGAGTTGAACCCGAACCTCCCTTGACACCAAGACCCTTTTAGTTCTCCCTTTCTATAATAATCTCAGTTTACTTTCCAAGTCGCTTAAATCCTTTAATGCAAATGTTGCCTTCAACAACAACAATACTATAAAGAAAATCTTAATCAGGAACTCACCAGAAAGTTTTGCAGGATGCATCTATAGAATACCATGTAGAAACTGTGATAAGGTTTATGTTGAGCAAACTTGTAAGGATCTTTCTGTTAGACTTGAGCAACATAAATATTCTATAAGAACAAGACAAGAATCAAATGCTTTGTTTGATCACGTTAAAAATTGTGATCATTGCATTGACTTGTGTAATGTCATCTCTGACTCCTGTACCACAAGAAACATGAAACATAATTAAATCTTCTATTATTGAATACAGAAAGAATTGTTACACTGATATTAGTGAAGATCTAAAAAAATGGATAGCTTTATTGTTATAAAAGCTTTTAAACAGCTCCCCTTCTTGTCCGCATAATAAGCCCACAAATATACACATGTACTCCTATGAGTCCACGGGGAAAATGAAACACGAAAAGTTCCCAAGTGCACTTTCGTGTAATAATCACATCATCAGGGGAGACACAAGAGAGAAATATAACAGTCATAGGAATATCTTGATCACGCGCAAAATTGTGATCCTTTCCATACACATGTACGTGTTTATACTTATCCGCCTTCATTCATTCCGACGCCACCTTGCTTCAGAGGAAACAGCATTAACGCACGAAGTAAAAGAAAAAAACATTATAACTTATACATTCTTTTCTTCCCCGTCATACGTGAACGCCGACCCCTGCGTCAGCGAGGTAGCGCCAGGAAAATATATGTAGGAAGGCTACATTCGCTCATCTCCGTACACGAGCTGTTTCGTCTAATGCACCAAAACTACAGCTCTCTATCTACATCCAGGCCTCACAGACCTTTTCATGTTTTACCCCAGACGTTTCACATGCCTTGGTTCAATCCACTGACAGCACGTCGACCCCGGTATACCACATCCTTCCAATTCACTTTATTCCGTGCACGCATTTCTCCTTCCTGCTTGTTCAGACTCGATCACTCAATTCTTTTTATTTTTTTGCTCCATCCTACCATTCCCAATCTGGTCTCCCCGTGCTCCTTGTTCCGCTTCTGACGTATATATCCTTTTTGTCGACTTTCCCTGCTCATTCTCCCCATATGTCCAAACCATCTCAACATATTCTCTTCTGCTCTCTCAAGCACACTCTTTTTGTTACCACACATCTCTCTTACCCTTTCGTTACTTGCTCGACAAACGGCTTCACACCACATTTTGTCCTTAAACATTTCACTTTCAACACATCCTCCCTTCTCCGCACAACCCTATATATAGCCCATTCCTCGCAACTGTATAATATTGTTTGGATTACTATTCCTTCAAACATACCCATTTTTGCCCTCCGAGATAGCGTTCTCTCTTTCCACACATTCTTCATCCTTCCCAGAACCTTCATCCCTCCCCTACCCTATAACTCATTTCCGCTTCCAAGGTTCCATTTGCTGCCAACTTCGCTCCCAGATATCTGAAATGCTTCACTTCCTCCACTCCAATTTTTCTCCATTCAAACGTCCATCCCAACTAACTTGTCCCTCAACCCTATGATCCTAATAACTTTGCTTTTATTCACTTTTACTCTCAATTTCCAACTTTCACACAGCCTTCCAGCCTCAGGCACCAACTTCTGCAGTTTCTCGCTGGAATCAGCCACCAGTACTGTATCAATCACCAAGCAACTACTGACTAACTTCCCAGGCACTCTCATCACCCAAAGACTGAATATTCGCCCCTCTCTTCAAAACTCTTACATTTACCTCCCTAATCACCCCATTCAAAAATAAATTTAAAATCCACAGTGACCCCAAACTCCCCTGCCGCACACCAACTTTCACTTAAAATTCACTCTCTTCTCTTGCCACTCGTACACGCGCCTTACACCCTTGATAAAAACTTTTCACTGCTTCTATCAGCTTACCTCCCACACCATACATTCTTAAAACTTTTCATAAAGTATTTCTATCAACCCTATCATATGCCTTCTCCAGATCCATATATGCTACATTGAATCCATCTGTTTTTCTTAATATTTTTCACATATTTTTTCTAAAGCAATCACCTTATCCACACATCCTCTACCACTTCTGAAACCACACTGCTATTCTCTAGTATGACACTCTGTACATGCCTTCACCCTCTCACTCAATACCCTCCCATACAAATATATGACCAGGTATACTCAACAGTCTGATGCCTCTGTAGTTTGAACAGTCGCCTTTGTCTCTCTGGCCTTTATACAATGGCACTATACATGCATTCCGCCAGTCATTAGACACCCCTCCTTGATCCATAGTGCACTGAATATGCTTACCAACCAATCAACAGCACAGTCACCTCCTTTATAGATAAATTCAACTGCAATACCATCCGCTCCACCCACCTTGCCGCATTTCATCTCCCGAAAGGCTTTCACCACCTCTTCTCTCTTCACCAAGCCGCTCTCCATGACCGTCTCACTTCGCATATAACCCCAGCCAAAACACCCTACATTTGCCAATCTATCAAGAAGCACATTTAACAATCTTTCAAAATACTCACTCCATCTCTTCTCTTCATCAGTACCTGTTATCACTTCCTCTTTTGATCCCTTTATGTATGTTCCCATTTGTTCTCATAACTTTTGCACATCATTTCCCTCCTTTCAGACCATATCTTTATTCTCCTTAAATTTTGACGGTACTCTCTCACCCAACTCTCATTTGCTCTCTTTTTCAATCCCATGCACATTCCTTTTGACCTGTCGCTTTCGCTTATACATCCCCCAATCATTTGCACTTCTTCCCAGTAAATATCGCCCAAACGCCTGTCATATCCCTTTCACTAGCAACTTTACTTCTTCATCCCACCACTCACTACCCTTTCTATCCTGCCAACCTTCCGCCTTCCGCATGTCGCATGCATCTCTTACGTTTGCTATCACAGCTTCCCTGAATGCCTCTCATTCCTCACCCACTCCCCTTGCTTACTTCATTTACTCTCACTTTTTGCCATTCTACACTCAATCTCTCCGATATACTTTCACAAAAGTCTTTTTCCTTAACTTTCAACACTCTCCTTTTCCCGACATTGTTTCCTCTTTTTCGAAAACCTCGCCAAATCTTCACCCTCGCCTCCACAAAATAGTGATCAGATATCCCACCATCTGACCCTCTTAGTACAGTTACAAGCAAAAGTCTCTCTTTTACACACCTATCAGTTAACAAGTAAGCCAATAATGCCCGCTGAGCATCTCTCCTAGCAACATCCGTTGCGTATATCCCATATATATGAATATATATATATATATATATATATATATATATATATATATATATATATATATATATATGTATATATATATATATATATATATATATATATATATATATATATATATATATATATATATATATATATATATGTATATATATATATATATATATATATATATATATATATATATATATATATATATATATATATATATATATATATATTATCCCTGGGGATAGGGGATTAAGAATACTTCCCACGTATTCCCTGCGTGTCGTAGAAGGCGACTAAAAGGGGAGGGAGCGGGTGGCTGGAAATCCTCCCCTCTCGTTTTTTTTTTTTAATTTTCCAAAAGAAGGAACAGAGGGGGCCAGGTGAGGATATTCCAAAAAAGGCCCAGTCCTCTGTTCTTAACGCTACCTCGCCAACACGGGAAATGGCAAATAGTTTAAAAAAAAGAAAAAAAAAAAAAATATATATATATACATATATATATATATATATATATATATATATATATATATATATATATATATATATATATATGTATATATATATATATTTTTTTTTTTTCTTTCTTTTTTTTCATACTATTCGCTATTTCCCGCGATAGCGAGGTAGCGTTAAGAACAGAGGACTGGGCCTTTGAGGGAATATCCTCACCTGGACCTCTTCTCTGTTCCTTCTTTTGAAAAATTATATATATATATATATATATATATATATATATATATATATATATATATATATATATATATATATATATACATATATATATATATATATATATATATATATATATATATATATATATATATATATATATATATTATACATTCATTTATTTACTATTTTGCTTTGTCGCTGTCTCCCGCGTTTGCGAGGTAGCGCAAGGAAACAGACGAAAGAAATGACCCAACCCACCCCCATACACAATGTATATACATACACGTCCACACACGCAAATATACATACCTATACATCTCAATGTACACATATATATACACACACAGACACATACATATATACCCATGCACACAATTCACACTGTCTGCCTTTATTCATTCCCATCGCCACCTCGCCACATATATATATATATATATATATATATATATATATATATATATATATATATATATATATATATATATTGCATATACACCATTGAGAGGCTTTAAGTCTATAATCCAGATAGCCTCAGTACAGATTGCAAAAGGTCATTTTCATTAGTAAACCGAGATTTTTTCTTTTTGGCAAAATGTTTGTCAGTAGAAAGAGAGGAAATATTTCACTGAACAATTTGGAGCCAAAGTTTGAATTCTGACTTCGTCCAATAGAAATCCCTTGACAAATGATGGCTTTGTGGACAACCATTTGTATGTTTGTTTTGGTGGTGAAATGGCTGGAGTGGAAAATATGCAACGCTGTATTCAAACATGGCATATCCCGTTTTGCTGGGCAACAAAATGCTCAACACAGCTGCTCCGCCTCGTACGAGTGAAGCGTGACGAAACTTTGATGAGAAGGAAACGCTGTGTTATATACTGCAAACAGGACTGATTGAGAGACGGTTACAATGATCAGCATCTCAACCACCAGACCCAGAGTACACGAGGCAGGAGACACTTGTCCTCCTGCAATGGGTTAGTGATATCTGCCTGCGTCACTGTCGGGTTTGCTTCGGTATAGGTGGGAACGTATGCCTACGTCAGAGACGGGACTTCTTCAATACAAGTGGAAGCATCTGCTTTCGTCAGCGTCGATTCTGCCTCAAAACAGTTGGAAACATCTGCCTATGTCAGTGTCGGGTTTACCTCAGAGGAAAAAATCTTTCTGCTTCAGTGTCGTATCTGCCTCAGTACTGTTCAAAACATCTGTCTGCGTCAGTGTCAGATTTGCCTCAATGCAGTTGAAAGCAGGACTGTCTCAGTACAGGTGGGAACATCTGCTTGCGTCATGTTAAGTCTGCCTCACTACAGATGTGAACTTCTCTTTCTATGACAGACTCCTGGTACTGTACACAGGACTCTATCTAGAGTATTTTGCATCCTAAGGCTGCGCTACTTCCAGTAGCAGGGATGCGTAGACTTATTCGAGGTGATAAGTTCTTTAATGAAATTATGTTCCTTGCCATTGACGATTTATAATCGCGATGTAGCTTCTACTGTGTGAAACCCGGTTGCACACACACACACACACACACACACATACAAACACACAAACACACAAACACACATACACACACCAGCTGAGTGTGTGAAAGAGTGTAAGGAAGTGAGCTCCAGACTGATAGGTAAAAGTAGATTACGAGAGATATGTGATTACTATTGCTTATGTACTTGGCCAGGAGAAAAAGGATTATATAAATTAAAAGGGTCAGGGAGAATGATTTGGTGAAGAGAGAGGAGGTGGTGAAAGCTTTGCGGAAATTGAAATCTGGCAAGGCGGCGGGTTTGGATGGTGTTGCAATGGATTTTATTAAAAAAGGAGGTGACTGTGTTGTTGATTGGAAGGTAGGGATATTCATTGTATATATGGACTATAGTGAAGTGCATGAGGATTGGCGGAATGCATGCATAGTGCCATTGTACAAAGACAAGTGGGATAAAGGTGACTATTCAAACTACAGAGTCAAAAATTTGTTGAGTATTCGGAAAAATTATATGGGAGGGTATTGATTGAGAGGGTAAAGGCGTGTACAGAGCATCAGATTGGGGAAGAGCAGTGTGGTTTCAGAAGTGGTAGAGGATGTGTGGATCAGCTGTTTGCTTTGAAAGTGTATGTGAGAAATACTTAGAAAAACAAATGGATTTGTACGTAGAATTTATGGATCTGGAGAAGGCATATGATAGGGTTGATAGAGATGCTTTGTGGAAGGTTCTAAGAGTACATGGTGCGGGAGCTAAGATGCTAGAAGTAGTGAAAAGTTTTTACCAAGGATGTTAGGCATGCGTGCGAGTAGGAAGAGAGGAGGGTGGTTGGTTCCCAGTGAATGTCGGTCTGCGGCAGGAGTGTATGATGTCCCCATGGTTGTTTAATTTGTTTATGGATGGGGTGGGTAGGGAAGGTAAATGCAAGAGTTTTGGAGAGACGGGTAAGTATGCACTCTGTTGTGGATAAGAGGGCCTGGGAAGTGGGACAGTTGTTGTTCGCCGATGATACAGCACTGGTGGCTGATTCGTTTGAGAAACTAAAGAGGTTGGTGACCGAGTTTGGAAATGTGTGTAAAAGGAGAAAGTTGAGAGTAAATGTGAATAAGTGCAGGGTTATTAGGTTCAGTAGCGTTGAGGGACAAGTCAACTGGGAGGTAAGCATGAATGGAGAAAAACTGGAGGAAGTGAAGTGTTTTAGATATCTGGCAGTGGACTTAGCAACGGATGTAACCATGGAAGCAGAAGTGAGTCACAGGGTGAGGGAGGGGGCGAAGGTTCTGGGAGGTTGAAGAATGTGTGGAAGGAGAGAACATTATCTCGTACAGCAAAAATGGGTATGCGCTATAGATAGGGTTGTACGGAGGAGGGTGGATGTGTTGGAAATTAAATGTTTGAGGACAATACGAGGTGTGAGGTAGCTTGATCGAGCAAGTAACGTAAGAGTAAGAGAGATGTGTGGAAATAAAAAGAGTATGATTGAGAGAGCAGAAGAGGATGCGTTGAAATGGCTTGGACTTATGGAGAGAATGAGTGAGGAAAGATTGAAGAAGAGGATATATGTGTGTCAGAGGTGGAGGGAACAAGGAGAAGCGGGAGACCAAATTGGTGGTGGAAGAATGGAGTGAAAAAGATCTTGAGCGATCGTGGTCTGAACACACAGGAGGGTGAAAGGGGTGCAAGGAATAGAGTGAATTGGAACGATGTGGTATACCGGGTCGATGTGCTGTTAATGGACTGAACCAGGGCATGTGAAGCGTTTGGGGTAAACAATGGAAAGTTTTGTGGGGCCTGGATATGGATAGGGAGCTGTGGTTTCGGTGCATTACACATGACAGCTAGAGACTGAGTGCGAACGAATGTGGCCTTTTTTTCTGTATTCCTGGCGCTACCTCGCTGAAGCTGTTTTCCTGTGTGGCTGGGTAGCGACAGAAAAGAATGAAGGCAAGCAAGTATGAATATGTACATGTGTATATATGTCTGCACATGTGCGTGCATATGAATGCATATGTTGATATGCATATGCATGTATATTCCTACGAGTCCACTGGAAACTTATCGTGTTTCATTTTCCCCGTGGACTCATAGGAATATCTTGATCACGCGCAAAATTGTGATCCCTTCCACCATATATATATATATATATATATATATATATATATATATATATATATATATATATATATATATATATATATATACATATATTCCTATGAGGTGACAGTGGCGCGCGGGATTTAGTATATGGAGAAAAATAACACAAGAAAATGAAACAATAATTTCCCAAGTGCACTTTCCTGTAATTATCACATCGTCAGGGGAGATACAAGAGTAAGACAGAAGACGTAGAACATTCAGTTGATATACAAGGAAGAGACGTAGGTAAGACGCTATTGGTAAACAAGCGTTACCGGTTGGTGGTGTTCTGTTTGGTGTGTTCGGGTCTGGCAACATGCCTGTCATAATATATTGCATTATGTGGACAAGAAAAGGAACTGTTTGGAAATTTTGGATACAATGAATGTATCCAATTTGTATAGACCATCACTAATATCAATGTTACAATTCTTTGTGTATTCAATAATAGAAGATTCAATATTTCTCGTGGTACAGGAGTTTCAGTTAGTAATTGAATCGGCATAATTCCATTCATTTCAAATGGTCATGATTTTTAACATCGTTAAACAAAGCATTTGATTCTCGTCCTGTTCTTATACTATTTCTATCTTGCTTAAGTATAACATAAGATCCTTACTAGTCTGCCCAACATAAAACATACTTAAATTTGTACCTGGTATAGTGTAAACACAGCCTGTAGAATTTTCCGGTGAGTCTTTGATTAAGATACTCTTTATAGTATTGTTATTGCTGAAGGTTACATTTACATTAAAGGATTTGAGCAACCTGGGAAGTAATGTAAAATTATCACTAAATGGGGAGAATTAAAAACTTCTTGGTATCAAAGGGAGATTTGGGTTTAATTCTATCAAATGATTTCAATGCCAACTTAAGGGATTTATCAATGAAAGATCTAAGGAACATAGACTGGAATTATGATAATTTAACTCTGTCATGTTCAGCTGAGTAACAATGAATATATGAACAGACATTGATGAGTCTTCTGTATATACTAAACTTAAACATATTCTATCCCTATGGATTATACAATCTACAAAAGGTAACAAGCAATTATTTTCCACTTCTACAGTCAAGTTGATAGACGGCACAAAATTGTTAGAACAAAGGGGGAAATTCTTTGTAAATTTTTGCTTGTTGGCCTAAACACAAAGAACATCATTTATACACCTAAACCAAATTGCAGTAAAGAGTAAACTATCCCTTAGTAATTTTGATTCAAAGAATTCCATGTAAAGATTACTTAATACTGATAAAGGAAGGGTCACCTATCATCATACCAAATTTCTAAGCATGATATTCTCCATTAGATTGAAATACAGAATCTTTTATACACAATTTCATAAATTGAACGAACACAGAATTCCAAACAGGTAAATCAAGATTATCCAAAACATCAACCAAATATCCTAAGAGGTCATCAACTGGAACTTTTATAAACAAGAATGGCACATCAAAACTTACCAGTTTGAAATCAAAATCAACCTGGCTATCATGAAGCTTGTTAGCTAAATCTGATTTCTTCATGGTATCTTACCCACTAGATGACTCAATATAGAAACCTACTATTTTGATCATTTATATGTGATTGAGTCCACTGAACTCACTATGGGTCTGGCTGGAAAGTTTGGTTTATGTTTTGATACGTACATACATATATGGCAATGAAGGGGACAGTGATGAAAATCTTTTGATGAGAGAATCATTATCTTCAATTGTTTACTAAAGAGAGAATTAGCTGCTTTTATGGGATTTCTACTGTGTTTAAAGTAGTTGTATCATCATATAAAAGATCTATCCCTTTTGATAGATAATCAACTTTGTCCATAACCACAACTGTGTTAGCCTTATCTGCTTTAGTAATATTTTATCATTATGCTTTTACAAATAGTTAATAAAACTGATGCATGGGATAGCATCAACCTAACCTGCTGTAGCCCACATCGTTACCAGTTCATTACTTCATCAGCTCTCGACCCCACTAACTAGGCCACAAATATTACAGACTATAGTATAACCAAACCATAACATCAGCAGTCCACACCTATATCCGTCCAAAAGGTCATCAATTCATGTCACCGACCCATAATTGCACCAGTACGTAAAGCCACTAACTATCCCGCACCTACAATAATCAATAAAACAACTATCCATTCCGTTGCTGTGATAGCGTACAAATGAATCAACCCTCATCTTCCCCAGCCCAGGAAGTGTACGTAAAGCCACTAACTATCCCGCACCTACAATAATCAATAAAACAACTATCCATTCCGTAGCTGTGACAGCGTACAAATGAATCAACCCTCATCTTCCCCAGCCCAGGAAGTGTACCACACCACGTTCCTGTTTGCTAACATCTACCCTGCTTTAAGTTACACTTGCTAAAAAACGCTATATTGTATAATAGGACTTGTTGTTACAAGCTTACAGTGCCGGTTGCCCATGACAGCAAACACAACTCTACGCAGACCCACAAATACCCTAGCTTTTAAAAGCTCAATCACACAACATATGTTGGCCCTCAGATTCACCGTCCATGTCTGCACAATCCAAACTAAAACATCTTGCAACTGGCTCAACTAAAACTCCAATATCTCTTCACTGAATATACTCACAACTACAATGGCCCACAAGTGCACCAGCCATAGAAGGATATCTGATCCGAAGGTGTAGAAAGCGTGTGGACTGAACTTGAAAGGAATGTCAAACGGGCACGTGTAATAACAATTGGATCAATATTTGATAAGATCAGTATGATACAGTTGAGATGGTACCAGAAGCAGAGATGCATTGTGACCCCGACAACAGGTCAAGTCAGTGTCCAAGGATAGGTTGTTACACAGTCCATAATATCGCTGTGAAATATAGCCATTCTCAGGGATTTCTTCATAAAGGGCATTTCCAACTCAAGTGTTTAGGCTTCCCAGGGACATTCCTGCCTCATCAAACAAGACTTCTTTCATACACAAAACCCCCGGAATATATCTTCCGTCTCTTTTGATAGTTAAATCTGGATAATGATAAACTGTATATGTGCTAATTCATACAGGTATCATTCTGAAATATCAGGCGACGAAATATTTACGAAATTAAAAAGAGAATGGAATAAGTTAGGTTGTCTTTCATGCAAGGTAGCAATACACGCCATCAATCATTTCATCCTCAGATAAACAGCCTCAGAGACTCCTGGTAATGCTGTCAGATCTCGTCACTCAGCGCCACAGCACGACCCTGAGTGTGTTTATAAGCGCAGGTCTCCCGGCTACATTAGCTCTGCTTCAGAACAACTTGACACAAGCAGAAACTACCTACATTTTTTTGTATATTGATACAGGAATACAGGAAGGTAACGAATTTAGAAAAATCACTATTTCCATAATCATTCTCATATGTGTATCAGAAGTAAATATACATACTTCTGTTTACCTATGCGTTAGCGAGGTAACGCAAGGAAACAGACAAAAGAATGGCCCAACCCACCCACATACACATGAATATACATACACGTCCACACACGTAAATATACAAACCTATACATTTCAACGTATACATATATATACATACACAGACATATACATATATACACATGTACATAATTCATACTGTCTGCCTTTTTTCATTTCCGTCGCCACCCCGCCACACATGCAGTGACACCCCCCTCCTGCACACGCGCGCGAGGTAGCGCTAGGAAAAGATAACAAAGGCCACATTCGTTCATACTCACTCTATAGCTGCCATGTATAATGCACCGAAACCACAGCTCCCTTTCCACATCCAGGCCCCACAAAACATTCCATGGTTTACTCCAGACGCTTCACATGCCCTGGTTCAATCCATTGACAGCACGTCGACCCCGGTATACCACATCGTTCCAATTCACTCTACTCCTTGCACACCTTTCACCCTCCTGCATGTTCAGGCCCCGATGACTAAAATCTTTTTAACTCCATCCTTCCACCTCCAATTTGGTCTCCCACTTCCCCTCGTTCCATCCACCTCTGACACATATACCCTTTCTGTCAATCTTTCCTCACTCATTCTCTCCATGTGACCAAACCATTTCAAGACACCCTCTTCTACTATCTCAACCAAACTCTTTTATTGCCACAAATCTCTCTTACCCTTTCATTACTTACTCGATCAAACCACCTCACACCACATAATGTCCTCAAACATCTCATTTTCAACACATCCACCCTCCTCCGGACAACCCTCTCTATAGCCCACGCCTCGCAACCATATAACATTGTTGGAACCACTATTTCTTCAGCCATGCCCATTTTTGCTCTCCGAGATAACGTTCTCAGCCTTCCAGACATTCTTCAACGCTGCCAGAACCTTCGCTCTCTCCCCCATCCTGTGATTCACTTCCGCTTCCATGGCTCTATACGCTGCTAAATCGACTCCCAGACATCTAAAACATTTCACTTCCTCCAGTTTTTCACCATTCAAACTTACCTCCCCATTAACTTGTCCCTCAACCCTAGTGAAACCAATAACCTTGCTCTTATTCACATCTACTCTCAGCTTTCTTCTTTCACACACTTTACCAAACTCAGACACCAGCTTCTGCAGTTTCTCACTCGAATCAGCAACCAACGCTTTATCATCAACGAACACCAACTGACTCACTTCCCAAGCCCTCTTATCCACAACAGACTGCATACTTGCCTCTCTCTCTCTCTCTCTCTCCAAAACTCCTGCATTCACCTCCCAAGCCACCCCATCCATAAACAAATTAAACAACCCTGGAGACATCACGCACCCCTGCCGCAAACCAACATTTATTAGGAACCAATCAATTTCCTCTCTTCCTACTCTTACACATGCCTTACATCCTTGATAAAAACTTTTCACTGCTTCTAGCAACTTACCTCCCACACCATATATATGTATATATATGTATATATATATTATTTTTTTTTATTATACTTTGTCGCTGTCTCCCGCGTTTGCGAGGTAGCGCAAGGAAACAGACGAAAGAAATGGCCCAACCCCCCCCCCCCCATACACATGTATATACATACGTCCACACACGCAAGTATACATACCTACACAGCTTTCCATGGTTTACCCCAGACGTTCACATGCCTTGATTCAATCCACTGACAGCACGTCAACCCCGGTATACCACATCGATCCAATTCACTCTATTCCTTGCCCTCCTTTCACCCTCCTGCATGTTCAGGCCCCGATCACACAAAATCTTTTTCACTCCATCTTTCCACCTCCAATTTGGTCTCCCTCTTCTCCTCGTTCCCTCCACCTCCGACACATATATCCTCTTGGTCAATCTTTCCTCACTCATTCTCTCCATGTGCCCAAACCACTTCAAAACACCCTCTTCTGCTCTCTCAACCACGCTCTTTTTATTTCCACACATCTCTCATATCCTTACGTTACTCACTCGATCAAACCACCTCACACCACACATTGTCCTCAAACATCTCATTTCCAGCACATCCATCCTCCTGCGCACAACTCTATCCATAGCCCACGCCTCGCAACCATACAACATTGTTGGAACCACTATTCCTTCAAACATACCCATTTTTGCTGGGGACAGGGGAGAAAGAATACTTCCCACGCATTCCTCGCGTGTCGTAAAAGGCATCTAAAGGGAACGGGAGCGGGGGGTCAGAAACCCTCCCCTCCTTGTATTTCAACTTTCTAAAAGGGGAAACAGAAGGAGTCACACGGGGAGTGCTCATCCTCCTCGAAGGCTCAGATTGGGGTGTCTAAATGCGTGTCGATGTAACCAAGATGAGAAAAAAGGAGAGATAGGTAGTATGTTTGAGGAAAGGAACCTGGATGTTTTGGCTCTGAGTGAAACGAAGCTCAAGGGTAAAGGAGAAGAGTGGTTTGGGAATGTCTTGGGAGTAAAGTCAGGGATTAGTGAGAGGACAAGAGCAAGGGCAGGGGTAGCACTACTCCTGAAACAGGAGTTGTGGGAGTATGTGATAGAGTGTAAGAAAGTAAATTCTAGATTAATATGGGTAAAACTGAAAGTTGATGGAGAGAGATGGGTGATTATTGATGCATATGCACCTGGGCATGAGAAGAAAGATCATGAGAGGCAAGTGTTTTGGGAGCAGCTGAATGAGTGTGTAATGGTTTTGATGCACAAGACCGGGTTATAGTAATGGGTGATTTGAATGCAAAGGTGAGTAATGTGGCAGTTGAGGGAATAACTGGTATACATGGGGTGTTCAGTGTTGTAAATGGAAATGGTGAGGAGCTTGTAGATTCATGTGCTGAAAGAGGACTGGTGATTGGGAATACCTGGTTTAAAAAAGCGAGATATACATAAGTATACGTATGTAAGTAGGAGAGATGGCCAGAGAGCGTTACTGGATTACGTGTTAATTGATCGGCGCGCGAAAGAGAGGCTTTTGGATGTTAATGTGCTGAGAGGTGCAACTGGAGGGATGTCTGATCATTATCTTGTGGAGGCAAAGGTGAAGCTTTATTGGGGTTTTCAGAAAAGAAGAGAGAATGTTGGGGTGAAGAGAGTGGTGAGAGTAAGTGAGCTTGGGAAGGAGACTTGTGTGAGGAAGTACCAGGAAAGACTGAGTACAGAAAGGAAAAAGGTGAGAACAAAGGAGGTAAGGGGAGTGGGGGAGGAATGGGATGTATTTAGGGAAGCAGTGATGGCTTGCGCAAAAGATGCTTGTGGCATGAGAAGCTTGGGAGGTGGGTTGATTAGAAAGGGTAGTGAGTGGTGGGATGAAGAAGTAAGATTATTAGTGAAAGAGAAGAGAGAGGTATTTGGACGATTTTTGCAGGGAAAAAAATGCAAATGAGTGGGAGATGTATAAAGGAAAGAGGCAGGAGGTCAAGACTAAGGTGCAAGAGGTGAAAAAGAGGGCAAATGAGAGCTGGGGTGAGAGAGTCTTATTAAATTTTAGGGAGAATAAAAAGATGTTTTGGAAGGAGGTAGAAAAAGTGCGTAAGACAGGGGAGCAAATGGGAACTTCAGTGAAGGGTGGCTGATTCATGTGAGAAACTGCAGAAGCTGGTGACTGAGTTTGGTAAAGTGTGTGAAAGAAGAAAGTTAAGAGTAAATGTGAATAAGAACAAGGTTATTAGGTGCAGTAGGGTTAAGGGTCAAGTCAACTGGGAGGTAAGTTTGAATGGAGAAAAACTGGAGGAAGTAAAGTGTTCTAGATATCTGGGAGTGAATCTGGCAGCGGATGGAACCATGGAAGCGGAGGTGAATCATAGGGTGGGGGAGTGGGCGAAAATTCTGGGAGCCTTGAAGAATGTTTGGAAGTCGAGAACATTATCTCGGAAAGCAAAAATGGCTATGTTTGAAGGAATAGTGGTTCCAACAATGTTGTATGGTTGCGAGGCGTGGGCTATGGATAGCGTTGTGCGCAGGAGGGTGGATGTGCTGGAAATGAGATGTTTGAGGACAATGTGTGGTGTAAGGTGGTTTGATCGAGTAAGTAGTGTAAGGGTAAGAGAGATGTATGGAAATAAAAAGAGTGTGGTTGAGAGAGCAGAAGAGGGTGTTTTGAAATGATTTGGTCACTTGGAGAGAATGAGTGAGGAAAGATTGACCAAGAGGATATATGTGCCAGAGGTGGAGGGAACGAGGAGAAGTGGGAGACCAAATTAGAGGTGGAAAGATGGAGTGAAAAAGATTTTGAGTGATCGGGGCCTGAACATGCAGGAGGGTGAAAGGCGTGCAAGGAATAGAGTGAATTGGAACGATGTGGTATACCGGAGTTGACGTGCAGTCAATGGATTGAACCAGGGCATGTGAAGCGTCTGAGGTAAACCATGGAAAGTTCTGTGGGGCCTGGATGTGGAAGGGGAGCTGTGATTTCGGTGCATTATTGCATGACAGCTGGAGACTGAGCGTGAACGAATGTGGCCTTTGTTGTCTTTTCCTACCGCTACCTCGCACACATGAGGGGGGAGGGGGTTGTTATTCCATGTGTGGCGAGGTGGCGATGGGAATAATAAAGGCAGACAGTATGAATTATGTACATGTGTATATATGTATATGTCTGTGTGTGTATATGTATGTATACGTTGAGATGTATAGGTATGTATATTTGCGTGTGTGGACGTGTATGTATATACATGTGTATGTTGGTGGGTTGGGCCATTCTTTCGTCTGTTTCCTTGCGCTACCTCGCGCTACCTATACCTGGTCATGACCTCATATGTGGTGAGTCTTCAAATATGTGTGTAAGTGCTAGGTTAGTGTCTCTAAAATTCAAGTCTCCGAAGCTGCTTCTAACCACTATTGTCTCCATCATCTTTACCATTTCTCAGAACTTGGATTCCTCCACAAATTTTCTGGGAACCTCTGAGTCAGACACGAGTTTTGGGTAGATTCACTGTGGGCGACGCAGACGCAGGTGGCGATAGGGAGTTAAAGAATAATTGACATTATACATTATATAAACCTCAGCGAAACATTTGTCCAGAAATGAATATATTGAAAAGCGAGACATTTATTCTTTTTCTATCTTGCGAATGAGAGATATAGCTGGACATTCAATTTTAGCGATGCAATCTGGCAATCCAACTGTATTAGTATCTGATCCGACTGCATCAAGTTTACGCTGGGATTATCCTCCTGACACCTGGCACTGACCCTCCCTGGTGTGCACGACCCGGGCACTCAGGCCTGTGTTCGTTGACTCATGGCAGACGCTACTAAGCTGAACAATAAATTTGCGATAGATACTGAGCATATGTAGTTTCAAAGTGATGGACTGGGCTCCCAGATTGCAAACGAAATTTAGTATTGATATGCGCATTGTTCTGCAAACTAGTTGGAAAGATGAAAAGGCGAATTACAGGGTGAATTCTGCTGAGCTGCAAAAAAGATGAGAAGGAAAAAAAGACACATGCAATAGTCCATAGTGACCTAAAGCCAAGTATGCGGTTCATAAAAGCAGGAAATAGAGCGCACAAGTTTCTTGGGTTGATAAGTACGGCGTTGGGATGTTATGTGAGGCCTTGTGATGATAGGTAGGGCCTTGTGATGATAGGTAGGGCCTTGTGATGATAGGTAGGGCTTTGTGATGATAGGTTGGGCCTTGTGATGATAGGTAGGGCTTTGGGATGATAGGTAGGGCCTTGTAATGATAGATAGGGCCTTGTGATGATAGGTAGGGCTTTGTGATGATAGGTTGGGCCTTGTGATACTAAGTAGGGCCTTGTGATGATAGATAGGGCCTTGTGATGATAGGTAGGGCCTTGGGATGATAGGTAGGGCCTTGTGATAACAGGTAGGGTCTTGTGATGATAGATAGGGCCTTGTGATGATAGGTAGGGCTTTGTGATGCTAGGTAGGGCCTTGTGATGCTAGGTATGGCCTTGTGATGATAGGTAGGGCCTTGGGATGATAGGGAGGGCTTTAGGATGATAGGTAGGGCCTTGGGATGATAGTTAGGGCTTTAGGATGATAGGTTGGGCCTTGGGATGATAGGTTGGGCCTTATGATGATATGCAGGGCTTTCGAATTTAGGTCTAAGGAGACTTTCATCACATTACACATTTCATCTTTTGCTTCATCTCATCGAATTTCATGTTTAGTTTTGGTCACCCTACCTGAATAATGACAGAGTAGAGGATGTACGGTAGCGATTTATGTGATGGTTGCCGAACTGAGGGACAAATCCTATGAGAGCTGATTAAACGATTCAAACCTGTTTTAAGTAGATGAAGTGGTAATATGGCACAGATGTTCAAATTTATCAAAAGCTTTGATAATCTTGATAGTACAAGCTACTTTGGGCTAGATTTGTCTGATGTCACTCGTAGTAATACACGGGTGTTTGACTCCTTTGCTACAGCCGGCCAGATCTAATATGATGGTACACTATGCAGGTCATGTGATATATGAACACTTCACAATTACACAATTTGTACACAGTCATCGTATATATCATTGTTCCATTCACTAGCAACAGTTGCACAAATGCCTCTGTTGATTACGTATTTTCATCTATAGTACGTATGAAAACTGCAGGCTGTGCTACATCAGTTGTATCTGTACTCTCCTCATTTGCAACAGAAAATGCAGTAAAGTCCTATCCTATGTCTTTGAGTTAGCTGATAATTCATTAATTCTCTCCTCAGCTGTATTTCTGACGAGGCTTAAGTTTGCAAGAGCTCGGCGCTTTTCCCGGCAAATATCTTCCGAAGATATTTACATACATATCCATACAAAGTTCCCTTCCAACAAAGGCTTTGATGGCACGGTCCTGTAGTTTGCCTTAACTGCAGCATCACCGACATGATGAATTCTATTAAATACTGTCTGCTGCTTTTCAATAACTGCTCTGACTCTTTAACTATGTCGCCACGGAAGGTAGGTAGTAGACTCTTGACACCAACCGCCCAGGTTGGTACTACCGTCCTGACTGAGGAGCGTTACAGTGGTGGTCGGAACCATGTCAGAACCATGAACCATCTTACACTCTCCATGTCAGGATTGCTGGTCTTACTGTCTGTCTCATCAAAACGGCACTACCGGGCTAGTCCTGACATATTCCACTTTCAAGCACCGTGCGCGTACTCAAACCTCACTTTTTTCACATAAGTACTCCTGCCAACTCCTGTCCGCTCAAACAATTATAAGAATCATCATGACAGACACCGTCAGTTCTATGGCCCCTATTCCCCGGCATCATAGGATGCTCACGATCTCCGAATTTCTACCGCCAATGAGAGGGTGAGCTCTGGCAGTATTAGCACCGGTCCCTCCCACGATCTTTCCCTCTCTGTTAGACCTGCCTCTTACCCTACTCACTATACCAACATTCGTGGTCTCTCTAGTTACCTCTCCTCTGTTGAACCCATCTGTCTAGTATCTCTCCTAATGTCTTATTTCTCTCTGAGACACAATTGTCTAATGATGTTCTCACAATCGCCTTTATCATATCCAACTATTACTTCTACTCACGATTTCGGTACAAAGGTTATGTTTGAGCTTATTCCAACATCAACACACCTGTTGCACGCCTGAAGGACCTTGAGTACCCCTAACTTGATGTTATGTGGCTCAAGATGCGTCTCCTAGCTACCACGCTTAATCTATGTTTCGCCTATTGCTCTCCTGATTCTACAAATTCTATATCATTTTTCGACTACCCAAACTTCTGCCATGAGACTGTGGCATCTTGTCACCCGCAAGCTCCGAGATCCTCGACCTCGGGGATTTCAACGTTCACCATAGGTAATGGTTAAATTCCTTCCATACGGATGGCGGTGGGATTGAAGCCCTCACGTTCTCAATTCTCAGTGATTTAGAGCAAATTTTCTCCCATCCTACCCATATTCCTGACTCCTGTGACCACTTTTCTTATATTCTGCATCTGTTTTTCATTTCTAGCCCATCTAGCTGTAAGGACGCAATCTCACCCCCAGTTGGTTCATCTGATCACACTCACAAATGTATCTATTTCAATGGCACCTCCCCCTCCAACAGCTCCTTCTAAGCGTAAGTACTGCGCCCTTAACAAGCCTGACTGGAATAATTTATGCAACTTCTTTTCTGACTTTCCTTGGGTAAATTAGTGTCTCTTATGTAGTTATGCTTCTGTCTCCACCAAACGTATAACAGAGGTTATTCTCGCTGGAATGGAAGCACTAATCCCCTCTTCTCCAAGACAACCTTTTCTTCCAATCAGTAATTCACCCGTTCCTGTTTTGAGGCCTTTCAGGCAAAGGATCAGGCAAATCGGGCTTGGAAAAACTCCTCTTCCTCTGGCTCCTATTCAGCTTTTATCACTGCCCGTAATCACTACAAGCACGTTATCCGTGGGGCGAAGCGTTCCCTTATTCACAGAAAGCTCGATAACCTTTGCTCGTCATTCACTGATAGGTCTTTCAGGTCTTTAGCTAAGGGCATCTCTAACAACTTCTATCGTTCTACCTTTCCTTCACTTTCCCGTTCTGACAGTACTATGGCTGCCTCTGCAGTAGACAAAGCAACTCTCTTTGGTTCTCTTTCTCCTCTAACTCCACCTTGGATGACTCTAACATTCCTTCACCCTCTTATCCTCCTCTTACTAATCCTATGTCCCTTCCCGTAATCTCTCTTCGGGCTCTCCGAATAGCGCTTGTTTTCATGGACATATGCAAGACTTATGGCCCCAATGGCATCCATCCCCGTGTACTGAAAGAGTGCGCCTCTGAACTTGCATGTGTGCTTGCTCGTCTGTTCCGTTATGTTTAAAAACCAAAGCTTTTCCTTCTTCTTGAAAGCATGCGTTGATACATCCCATCCCTGAGAAAGGTGACCGCTCTGATTCCTCTAACTATCGTCCTACTGCTTTGACATCTATCATTTCCAAAGTCTTCGAATCCCTCCTCAACTCCCATATCCTTTGACAGCTTGAAACGCACAACCTTCTGTCTGATCACCAGTATGGTTTCCGTAAGGCGAAATCCGCTGGTGATATTTTTTCCTATCTAACTAATGTTTGGTTATCATCCCAGAAAGATTTCAGGGAGTCATGTGCAGTTGCCCTTGACAAATCCAAAGCTTTTGACAGGTTACTGCATCAGGAACTCATTTCTTAGCTCCCTTCTTTTAGCTTCCTTCCTACAATTTGCCCCTTCATATCTAGCCTCCTCTCCGGCCGATCTATCTCTGTGGTTGTTCATGGATCAGCCTCTATCCTTTTCTCCAACAACAGCGGCGTTCCTCAAGGTTCTGTCCTGTCCCCTGCACTTTTTCTCCTCTTTCAACAATTTTCTTTCTTCCATGAATAACCAAATGCACTCATACACTGACGACTTAAAACTGCATTTATCCACATCCTTTAATTCTGCTCCTTCCTTTCTCACTCGATATGCAGCCCGTCTTGATACAGCTCCCTCCAGAAACAGACTTAGATAGGATATCTCAGTGGAGTAGACGAAATCTAGCTAAGTTATTACCTCTAGACCCAGTTTCTACCTATCTCTAAACGAAAACTCCTCACAACTCTCGTCTCTACATTGTCGGTTCTGTAATTCCACCTCTTGACTCAATGAACATAACGTCCACTCTTTCTTGGAAACCCCACATTACGGGAACAGCTAAGTCTGCCCCTAAGAAACTGGCAGTCCTGTTTCGACGTCGAAACTTTTTTCTTCTGAACAATTGCTCCGTTTATACAAAGGATTGAATTGTCCTTGTACGAAGTACAGTTCTCACATCTGGGGTGGTTCTAGCTCTACATCCTTACTTGGCAGAGTTGAGTCGAAAGCGATTCGACTTAGAAACTCTCTCAGGCTAACTTTTAAACTTGACCCCCTTACCCTACGCCGCAATGTTAGTTCACTTTTCTTCTTCTGCAGGTAAAACTTTGGTTTTTGCTCCTGAGACCTGGCTGTTTGTGTGCCCCCACCACTAGCTAGACCACACAATACTCGGCAAGCTGCTGTATCGTATGATTACTGTGCGGCAGCCAGCAAGGCAAGGATGGTCCGTTTTGATAACTGTTTCTTTTCCTACACCTTGAAGCTTTTCACTCCCTCCAAAGTTCGTTAATACTTTTTCTTGCCTTTTCTTTTTACTTTTCATGATTCTCACCATATTTCAGCTAAGTCCCGGCCTTGATGTGGACTTCTGTCCGTGACAAGAGCCTTCAACATAAAAAAAAAACACATTCATAACATGTTAGAACATGGTTCGTGTCATAATTCTTTTGAACGTTGTGATCTTTGGCAACACTGATGAACTGCATACGAATCCAACATTTCTGTTCTCCATTCATTTCACCAAAGATGTGCAAGATTATCCACTTTTCCTGTACCACTCGACGCTCTACATTGATCAATCCGGACTCACCTTCCGATACATGTAACACCTCGACTGCCTTGAGCCACCATGCAGGACTAATACGGTGTTGGCCCCGTCTCACAACCCGTACAGTGGCAAGCTTACAACCATAACTAACCGGTAAAACTATCTCTAATTGCCCTTTCATTGGTACTGTCCCATTTAGTATCTTATTCCAGCAAACACCAGGCGATTATATTCAGCTGAGGGAAACCCCGCCAGTCACAGGGCCAACAACGGCCCCTCGCTCTGGCAACAGATGCCTACTGACTGAGAGACACAACACATCCTACAAGCACTTCTCTCTGAACACACTCATGAGCTACACTAACAAGAGTAATTTCAGGTATAGACAGTTTTCACTTTTCCTTCAAGAGCTTGTAAGCTACTCAAGGTGCAGCTGGGACAGCCTGTGGGCTGGGGGCCGCGAGAAAGAGGGTGATAGGCCACATGCGGCCTAGGGGATGCACGTTTGACACCCGTGCAGTAATGGGTACAAACTGGTGGGCAAACTTGTCACTTCGAATCAGACGAAGTACTTGTTCTTCACCAGGATTGATACCACATGGCATGATTTACCAACTGAGTAGTTGAAAGGAGTACCCTAGACGCACTTCAGAAGATATTTGAAAAGTAATTTGCTTCATGTTCACGACTAACATTATTGCACCCCTTTAGTTACAAGAAAAGTTTGTAGCTATTACCCATTGAATCATATGCACGCATTTCTTCGTACTCTTACTACACTAATCTGTGAGTTTCTGATCTCTGCCACATGAAACACCCTCGAAATGGTTTGCTGCTGTGAATTTCTTTATATTCGTATACATTCTGTGTATTAGTCAGTGATCCCCTTTGTGAATTCATTGTTCAGTCACTAACGTTAACATGCTTGTGAATACTGGCTGTGCCCCTACAAAGAGTTGACTATAAGGACTCTAGAACGGATGAAAGTAGAGAGGAAGGAATGGAAATGAAATGGATGGACTCAAGAGAGATAAGGGAGAAGAGAAAAAAACAGAAAGGTATAAAATGAGTGTAAGAAAGAGAGGCAGAAGAGAATAAGTATGATAGAAGGGTAACATGGGAGGAGAGGACAAAGAGCAAGATAAGATGATAATAAAGCAGTGTATTAAGTACGAGAAACAGAGGGAGAAAAATGAAGAGGCTTAGGGTAAAAAGAAAACGAAAAAGAGGATAATATCTTCCCTTACTTCAAAACATGCAAAGTTCTCAAAGAATGAACAGAGATAAGGAAACAATACCCGGAGGTATTTTCGTTATTGTACTGGGACTTCATGGCAATCTTCGGCAAAATATAACAACGAAACAAGTACCAAAATTAGTGTTTCTGTTCATCTAAGCTTTCTGAAGCTGAATCAGGACATTCTGAAATGTGCAAACTCAGACTTACTTATAAAGTTATCAGCGTCAGCAGCTTTTGGAGCAATCATTGGGCAAACACAGGGTGGGATCACTGATATGAACCCGCCGTGGTTGTACAAACGAACTGATTAGCAGATAAATACAAGTCAAACTCCCCCATTAACTGATGAGTCATGAAATACCGTTGTCATTACTTACACAAAAGGCATTTTCTAATTCCTTTCGATATTTCACCTTGTTTACCACCTCTACCAGCTGGGGACCCACTTGAACAGCTATCTAGAACAATGTCAAGTGTCAGTAAAAGTTCCAAACGTCACCAGTGACCACATCTTCCTCAGCACACCTGCCGCTCACGTTTGGCATCTACTGAGCTTCTGCTGCTCCTACAAGAATGTAAACAATTGCAGTAAAGCTGTCATTGCTAACATTCATTGAAATTCCATTATATTAGTGCGCCAGACAGAAAAAATGAAGAAAGACGAACAATGAAATCTAAAATAGTAAACAGACAGTGAAAAACATCAAGAACTAACGCTGCTCATTCAGATGGCACAACATCACGTCAACAAATTAAGAGGGAAATGAAAAACATCGATCTTAAACTCAATGAAATCTAAAGTTTTTCAAAATCTGAAAGTAGAGGAAACTTGAGCCAAAAACAAATAATAACAGAAATATTTTCATTGTTAACCACAACCATTGTAAGATGCCGACTGAAAAAAAAAAAAAGTGTTAAAGTAACCAAGGTAACATATCAGTCAAAAACGAATTTTTTACATATTGAGGAAGGCATTCTCCTCAAGTTAGCTCTCTTACTGCTGTACTTAACCACTGATGAACCTTTACAAATATTTACAGTCCAGTTTATCCGTTGTTCTTAGGGTGTTGTGAGTAAAACAATGACATATGTCATTATACTAATAATATTTCTTTGCTGATGAATGTAGTTTAGTGTAGCATGAAACATGATATACTTGAGTTACAGGAATATCACAATTTACGTCTGGTACTACCTGAGCATCACTGATCACATCACGACAATATTGAATAAAAAAAGTCTATGCTCACAACGCCGCTGAAGACTGAAAAGTCTACTTCTGAGGTAACCTAGAAAATAGTAAGACATGATTTTTTTCAGTTTCTAAGTTCTTAGACATACTTATAAATAACGTCAACATGTGAAAAGATATTTACCCTTGAACACAAGCAAGCAGATAACCCAATCTTGCACCTAGCGCTGCAACACTGACACCATATATACACACCGGGCACTTTATCTAGCACGAAACGTAAAGTAGTTGTAGTTATCAGAAAAATGTAGATAAGATATTTCATACCACGTAACGCCCTAGTAGTAGAAATTCAATATTTTTCCGTGATGTTCATGATGATAAGAGGATTCTGAATGCACTTTTCATATTGTTACAAGTGAAATAGTAAAAGAATAATCTTCTGTTCAGAATCAACTTACTTCTCATATATTTCAAGAATGTTTCATACAAATCAGACCGATATAATCGTTCAATGAACGCACATTAATCTGATTCATAGAATTTGCCATAATTTTACTGAGTGTAAAGATTGTCTTTTTCATTTCTCTATATATACAGGAAAAAACGTTCGTGATTTACCACTTGGAAAAGAAATACGACATAGCGAGTTTGAATGAGGTACTTTTACTGAATATCAAGCGGTAGCAACGCAAAAGCACCCATAGCTGGACATGATAACCATCACACTTATGATTACCCGAGTGATCATGTGGGGTTTCCCCGTAGTGGAACTCGCACTACTGTAGAACATCATCGCCATCAAAATGTTCCTCACTACAGCTGTAGAAGACTCTCTCTCTCTCTCTCTCTCTCTCTCTCTCTCTCTCTCTCTCTCTCTCTCTCTCTCTCTCTCATACACACACACACACACAAACACACACACCTAGATGCGATCGACTTCAGAAAAAGCGAAATTCTGGCGTTAGGAAGGCGGGTGTGCGATGTCTCCGTTGATTTGGTTATCGTGTTGTTGGAACATGGCTGAGTCTACCGACCGACATCTTACTATCGTGTACAAGTGTTTAACCTCCGGAACTTTGAGAATGACGCATAGATCTATCTCTACTTTCACGTGCAAACTTTAACAATATACATAGAATAAATGTAAGACCCAGCGATCAGGAGAGAATTTCAAGTGAAACAGCCAAACGTTTCCTGGGTCCAATATATATATGATGACTAATATCTTTTAAGTAAGATACAAATATATAAATGTGAATATTAAAATGAACAATCTCTGAATTTTGTTGTCTCGATTCATGATTGAAAAGAGACCTGTGTTCAGCCAGATCATCAGGACGAATGAGGCAAGCGAAAAACATAAACAATCCTTCGAATTTCATAACACGGATGATGCTATACTTTACCTGACGGATTATAAGACGTAAAATGACTGGCGAGACAAGGAATATATGAGAGTGATTAATGAGGACATATCGTGAACAGTGACAGTGGAATGTGATGAACGAAAACAATACTTCAAACAGACCAAGAGGCTGAATTACGCCCATAAGACTTTCTGAACGATCAGTAAACACAAATAAGATATATATATATATATATATATATATATATATATATATATATATATATATATATATATATATATAAATATATATATATATATATATATATATATATATATATATATAAAGGAACCATGAGTTAACAAGACACTGACACACGAGCCACAAACTATGCTTACGAAAGCGAAATGATAAGGCGTTAAAATCAAGAAATATCTATGATAAATATGATATCGAAGACAGACATTGATAAATGAGATGAAGCACAGACCATCCTGAGGTACGCCAGGAGATGGCGTTCCTCGTTGTGAAGAAACATAAACAAAGTGTGACGTCGATCTGGGTGAATTACTGACAAAAGAAAACGGCGCCAACACATGACTTCCGGGCTAGTGCCTGATCGAGGCTTGCTTGTATGTTTTGTTCAACTCCGACGTTTACGACTTTTCAGGTAAGAATAAACTCGCTAACCCAAGCATGAACTTACTTTGTTGGTTGCTAGAGAATATATAGACCACAAAATGTATTCATGTCTCGCCTCATCATTTGAATTTTAATACTTTCATGATCGTAAACTTCATTCTGTTTTTTATTTATGTCCTTATCTATTGCAAGTGCAGACATCTCACAAATCTTATTAGAAACATCATCAATATCCATATTCGGTTTTCTGAGCGTCTCGCTATCGTTGAATTTTTGCCTTAGACTTTGCTCTTACTGTAGAACTAGTCTAAGGTGTTCCATGTTCACACACACACACACACACACACACACACACACACACACAGTTCCCAGGGGACAGAGGCTATTAGTGGACACAGTATCAGCTAGTAATACTACCAGTTTCCTCGTAGACGGAGCCAACTTTGGCGTCCTATTGTGCAAGTAATAGAGGGCAGTTGTTCATATTGGGCCAGGGACGTGTGTGATCGTCAGCAGGAAGGGTTTACACAGAGGAAGCATTCAAGACAAAAAGATAGATAACAAGAGCCAGGAGGGAGGGTGTCTGCCCCACGTGAGGGGATGAGATCACAACCTCTATATAGTTTTCAATTCTGACTGTTGCGTGAGATGGCCTCTTTCCCAGTGATGATGTGTGCGAGGATATATTGCTACAGGAAAAAAAAAATCATAACATAGCATTTATAGTTGCAGAACAGAACGGATGTTGTGATATGATTGGATGGAACAAACACTTGGGCACTATGAAGAGTGAGATTTAGTAAGGTCGTCTAGTTGTACAACATCAGTCTGGTTCTTATACTTCATTGTTTACCCTAAGAAGTAATTATTTCCTGAAGGGATTATGGAGGGGTGGGGGTAGAGACTTCAGTGATACTTAGAATTTGTACAATGACAGGTGAAAGCAATCTAAGATTGTAAGGGAAAGATGAAAACAGAAAATAATGATCATAATAAGATGTTGGAGTGGACAAACAGGAACCATTGTGGCAGTATAGAATAGCTATGCGAGGTATGTACAAGAAGTGCATTAAAAACATCTGTTGATTATCAAAGGTAATAATGATAATAAGAAGAATAATGATAATGATAATGATGATAATGATAGAAGAAGAAGAAGAAGAAGAAGAAGAAGAAGAAGAAGAAGAAGAAGAAGAAGAAGAAGAAGAAGAAGAAGAAGAAGAAGAAGAAGAAGAAGAAGAAGAAGAAGAAGAAGAAGAAGAAGAAGAAGAAGAAGAAGAAGAAGAAGAAGAAGAAGAAGAAGAAGAAGAAGAAGAAGAAGAAGAAGAAGAAGAAGAAGAAGAAGAAGAAGAAGAAGAAGAAGAAGAAGAAGAAGAAGAAGAAGAAGAAGAAGAAGAAGAAGAAGAAGAAGAAGAAGAAGAAGAAGAAGAAGAAGAAGAAGAAGAAGAAGAAGAAGAAGAAGAAGAAGAAGAAGAAGAAGAAGAAGAAGAAGAAGAAGAAGAAGAAGAAGAAGAAGAAGAAGAAGAAGAAGAAGAAGAAGAAGAAGAAGAAGAAGAAGAAGAAGAAGAAGAAGAAGAAGAAGAAGAAGAAGAAGAAGAAGAAGAAGAAGAAGAAGAAGAAGAAGAAGAAGAAGAAGAAGAAGAAGAAGAAGAAGAAGAAGAAGAAGAAGAAGAAGAAGAAGAAGAAGAAGAAGAAGAAGAAGAAGAAGAAGAAGAAGAAGAAGAAGAAGAAGAAGAAGAAGAAGAAGAAGAAGAAGAAGAAGAAGAAGAAGAAGAAGAAGAAGAAGAAGAAGAAGAAGAAGAAGAAGAAGAAGAAGAAGAAGAAGAAGAAGAAGAAGAAGAAGAAGAAGAAGAAGAAGAAGAAGAAGAAGAAGAAGAAGAAGAAGAAGAAGAAGAAGAAGAAGAAGAAGAAGAAGAAGAAGAAGAAGAAGAAGAAGAAGAAGAAGAAGAAGAAGAAGAAGAAGAAGAAGAAGAAGAAGAAGAAGAAGAAGAAGAAGAAGAAGAAGAAGAAGAAGAAGAAGAAGAAGAAGAAGAAGAAGAAGAAGAAGAAGAAGAAGAAGAAGAAGAAGAAGAAGAAGAAGAAGAAGAAGAAGAAGAAGAAGAAGAAGAAGAAGAAGAAGAAGAAGAAGAAGAAGAAGAAGAAGAAGAAGAAGAAGAAGAAGAAGAAGAAGAAGAAGAAGAAGAAGAAGAAGAAGAAGAAGAAGAACGATACGGTGTATGGCACTGTACGTGCAGCAACAAACTGAAGGTGTAAAAAGAAAATGTCTTAAACCTGAAGCCTCTTCAGTAGGAAGACACAGAGTCTTCAAGTGTTCCATGGAACATACCGAATATGAATATGACAAACATATTGGAGAACACAACCAGGAAGCTAGAACGATTATCTAATATGCTGCCAGAAGAAATGAGACACATTGCATGGATCAGCTACGAAAACATCCGTAAGAAAATAAGTCGCAGATGAACCAACAAGAACTGATGATTATGTGAAGTGAGTGACAGCTGAGCAGCACAGTCTTAGTCATCAAGCAGGACGCGCGAGCATGGCGAAACCTCGCAGTAATACTCTCTCTCTCTCTCTCTCTCATACACACACACACACACACAAACACACACACCTAGATGCGATCGACTTCAGAAAAAGCGAAATTCTGGCGTTAGGAAAGGCGGGTGTGCGATGTCTCCGTTGATTTGGTTATCGTGTTGTTGGAACATGGCTGAGTCTACCGACGAACATCTTACTATCGTGTACAAGTGTTTTAACCTCCGGAACTTTGAGAATGACGCATAGATCTATCTCTACATTCACGTGCAAACTTTAACAATATACATAGAATAAATGTAAGACCCAGCGATCAGGAGGAGAATTTCAAGTGAAACAGCCAAACGTTTTCCTGGGTCCAATATATATATGATGACTAATATCTTTTAAGTAAGATACAAATATATAAATGTGAATATTAAAATGAACAATCTCTGAATTTTGTTGTCTCGATTCATGATTGAAAAGAGACCTGTGTTTCAGCCAGATCATCAGGACGAATGAGGCAAGCGAAACATAAACAATCCTTCGAATTTCATAACACGGATGATGCTTATACTTTACCTGACGGATTATAAGAGTAAAATGATGGCGAGACAAGGAATATATGAGAGTGATTAATGAGGACATATCGTGACACAGGACAGTGGAATGTGATGAACGAAAACAATACTTCAAACAGACCAAGAGGCTGAATTACGCCCATAAGACTATCTGAACGATCAGTAAACACAACATAAGATATATTATATATATATATATATATATATATTATATATATATATATAAAGGAACCATGAGTTAACAAGACACTGACACACGAGCCACAAACTATGCTTACGAAAGCGAAATGATAAGGCGTTAAAATCAAGAAATATCTATGATAAATATGATATCGAAGACAGACATTGATAAATGAGATGAAGCACGACCATCCTGAGGTACGCCAGGAGATGGCGTTCCTCGTTGTGAAGAAACATAAACAAAGTGTGACGTCGATCTGGGTGAATTACTGACAAAAGAAAACGGCGCCAACACATGACTTCCGGTAGTGCCTGATCGAGGCTTGCTTGTATGTTTTGTTCAACTCCGACGTTTACGACTTTTCAGGTAAGAATAAACTCGCTAACCCAAGCATGAACTTACTTTGTTGGTTGCTAGGAATATATAGACCACAAAATGTATTCATGTCTCGCCTCATCATTTGAATTTTAATACTTTCATGATCGTAAACTTCATTCAGTTTTTTTATTTATGTCCTTATCTATTGCAAGTGCAGACATCTCACAAATCTTATTAGAAACATCATCAATATCCATATTCGGTTTTCTGAGCGTCTCGCTATCGTTGAATTTTTGCTTAGACTTTGCTCTTAACTGTAGAACTAGTCTAAGGTGTTCCATGTTCACACACACACACACACACACACACACACACACACACACAAACACACACACCTAGATGCGATCGACTTCAGAAAAAGCGAAATTCTGGCGTTAGGAAAGGCGGGTGTGCGATGTCTCCGTTGATTTGGTTATCGTGTTGTTGGAACATGGCTGAGTCTACCGACGAACATCTTACTATCGTGTACAAGTGTTTTAACCTCCGGAACTTTGAGAATGACGCATAGATCTATCTCTACTTTCACGTGCAAACTTTAACAATATACATAGAATAAATGTAAGACCCAGCGATCAGGAGGAGAATTTCAAGTGAAACAGCCAAACGTTTTCCTGGGTCCAATATATATATGATGACTAATATCTTTTAAGTAAGATACAAATATATAAATGTGAATATTAAAATGAACAATCTCTGAATTTTGTTGTCTCGATTCATGATTGAAAAGAGACCTGTGTTTCAGCCAGATCATCAGGACGAATGAGGCAAGCGAAACATAAACAATCCTTCGAATTTCATAACACGGATGATGCTTATACTTTACCTGACGGATTATAAGAGTAAAATGATGGCGAGACAAGGAATATATGAGAGTGATTAATGAGGACATATCGTGACACAGGACAGTGGAATCAGTATAAAATAGAAAATACTTAGGAACAGGAAACTATGGATGACTAGAAGAAAGGCGTAGAAAAAGAAGATAACGACGAGAGAAGCAAAAATAAGAAAAGTTGATGAAAAGATAATCAATGCAGTCATAGAAATATTGAACTCCAGTAGAACAGAAGATGACCAAGAATGATCGAGGAAATGTTATAGAGAACATGGAAATGAATTCATATTTACTACTATTCACATACATGAACAAAGCAAAGTGGAGGTAAATAGAGATTGAACCACCAAGGAAATATGCAGAATGTGGACTGAACAAGATGGAAGGAGAATTTGGAAAATTAACTGTATAGCCAATGTGATGTAACTTAACCCATAGATACTGACGTATTAGAGAATGATAAAAGTAAAGCGATGGATCAGTTCAGAGAAATTTCATCTCAGAACCAGATGGAATCCGAGCTATACTCTTTAATAAGACGAAAACAGCAACAGTAAGATCAATGATCTTATCGGTGGATGAAACCGAACCTGCAGACATTCACAAATTGGTATATAGAACGTTGAGATACAGAGGAGGCGCCAAGCTGGTACCTAAGCTTTACTTACCAGTCGGCTTGACTTCACAAATGATGAAAGTTTTTGAAAGAATAATAAAAGAACATACATTAAACCATTCAGTCAAGAATAGTTACACAAACGGAGGCCAGCATGGACGGTGTGCCAGAAAAAAATCATGCAAACCTAATTCTTTGCTTCTTACATTGTCATACATGAACCTTTAATGCAGGTAAAAGGAATGGTTACTATCTTTCTTGACCTTTGCAAAAGCGTTTGATAAAGTAAACTACAGGTTTTACTAGAGAAACGAACTAAACAAAGACAAGTATATGGATTAAAGAATTTTCTAACTGACAGAAGTCCAAATGGTGGCAAACGGATCCATGTGTGAGGAGGGGGATGTCCTGCGTAAGGTGCCACAAGGGACAAGTGGCACAAATATAAAGGATTTGGATGTCATCATGAATGAGGAATTAGGATTCAGAGAACATGCTAAGAAGATAACACTATCAGGGCAAGAGATGAGTGGTATGATCATGAAAACTTTCTTTACAAGAGACAAAATCCTGTTGACGAAAATGTTTAACGTATATATACGAAGAAAAATGGAATACTGCTGTGTTGAATAGCAACCAGCGAAAAAAATAGGCATAAACACATCAGAAAAAAGTCAAAAGCACTTCCCGTGCAAAATCGAGGGGATGGAACATATGGACTTCCACGAAGGCATTAAGAACTGGAAGTATATGACCTAAAAGAAGAAGAGAACGATACGGCGTATGGCACTGTACGTGCAGCAACAAACTGAAGGTGTAAAAGAAAATGTCTTAAACCTGAAAGCCTCTCAGCAGGGAAGACACAGAGTCTTCAAGTGTTCCATGGAACATACCGAATATGAATATGACAAACATATTGGAGAAACCAACCAGGAAGCTTGAACGATTATCTAATATGCTGCCACAAGAAATGAGACACATGCATGGATCAGCTACGAAAACATCCGTAAGAAAATAAGTCGCAGATGAACCAACAAGAACTGATGATTATGTGAAGTGAGTGACAGCTGAGCAGCACAGTCTTAGTCATCAAGCAGGACGAGCGAGTATGGCGAAACCTCGCCGTAATACTCTCTCTCTCTCTCTCTCTCTCTCTCTCTCTCTCTCTCTCTCTCTCTCTCTCTCTCTCTCTCTCTCTCTCTCTCTCTCTCTCTCTCTCCTTTCTCCTACGTAGCTTGGTCCATCTTCGTCGTCCACCGCTGAGAGTCACACAGACTTAACCCTGGTCACATTACACAGGAGACTGCACACTGTTATTCCCCAGTGTACAGATGGAGATGTTATCAAACCCATAACTCTAGGTTGCATTTTGCTTGATTCATGTCCATTATGATAATGTGTACAATGAAACTTGCTCTGGCTCATAGCATGAAACTTGACTGTGGCTCATAGCATGAAACTTGACCTGGCTCAAAATATGAAAAAGAAATATCTATCTTTAGTCATGAAAGTTAACACAGATGCCTTTCATGTTTTCATACAATGTTTCCACCCCTCACTATTTCATTGGCAATAATCACGCTGTACTGCAGGTGACACAATTGTTGGATGGGACACCCTTCTAGTGATCAGCACCATTTGATACAGGGGCTTTGATCTGCACATCCTGAATTTCATGGCCAGATTTCTATATTTCTGTCTTTCTTTGACGCTTTAATCTGATCCCCAAATTGAGGAAATGGAACAATTTACAAAACAATTTTATACATCGATATCCATCGAATATTGTTTGGAGTACTCTCTCTCTCTGTCTCTCTCTCTCTCTCTCTCTCTCTCTCTCTCTGTCTCTCTCTCTCTCTCTCTCTCTCTCTCTCTCTCTCTCTCTCTCTCTCTCTCTGTATGTGTGTGTGTGTGTGTGTGTGTGTGTGTGTGTGTGTGTGTGTGTGTGTGTGTGTGTCTGTGTGTCTGTGTGTGTGTGTGTGTCAGGAGTACACATAGTCAGTAATATGTTGGCTAACTAGGCATACTGAAGAGGCCAATTATTTTCTCTCGTGACAAGTGAATGTACCGAGACAGAGGAGGATGAGCCTCGTTGAAGCAATGACATGATAACAGCAGACTACTCTGGTAGTTAATCAACACGATCGCGTTATGATGGCCCTCCAGACGTCAGCTTAACACTGCAGTTAAGGGTTTTAAGACTAAACTTTGCCTAATTTGAAGTCTTTAAAGTTACAGCATAGGAACCAATTTTAGCTTCCTTCACCGAGCAGAGGTGTACCCACCCCAACCAAGATCTTGACTGTCTTTGTTGAGTGGGTTCGTGTGTGTCCTCTGCTGTAGGTGTGCTGTGTACTGTGTGTGTGTGTGTGTGTAGCTCTCTACAGTTGGCTCACTGGCGTCGTAAAAGATGCCATTCATCCCCATCTCTTTTACTATATATGTCCTTATTTACATCCATATCAACAATTTTCTTGCTTAATTTTATGTTATGGCCTCTGGTTGTTCTACCTTTGCGTCTTTAGAAGAGTTGTTCATTGACTACTCCATCAAGCTGATTTGAAAATTTACCGGTTGTGATCAGGTCACCCCTTACTCTTCTCTTTTTCATGGTGGACAAATTTAAGGTATTTAAACTGTAACTCAGCCCCTTAATTCTGGTATATCGTTATTGCCGTCGTCTGGACCTTCTCTGTTCATAGTTTGTGGTGAACTTTGTTTTGACTTTATAAAGAATGTGAACAGCATACTGAATATCTCCTTATGCACATATACCTGAGGGCACTCCTAATATTTGACGGGCGACAAACCTTTCATTATTCACCATGTCGAATTCTAAGTCTCTCTCACTCAGATTTCTGCAGCTTATATTCTGCTAGATAGTGTTGGTAATGACGGTTTTTTCCGCTGTGTTCCATCCTCATTAGTTTACGTTTAGTCGGATCAAATTTCATCACCTACGCATGCATCAGTTCAGCTTAAGAGTCTGTCTTGGTCCCCTTGTGAGTTGGTACAACCTTCATCGAATTCTAGTTCCCTCATGACCTTCACATCATTCGCAAACATATTTAAGTAGAATTCTATTCCTTCTGGCAAATAATTCACATAAATCAGAACAGAACCCTGCAGCATGCCAACGGTGTCCACACCTCATTTCGAGAAGGGTCCTTTAACATACTTCCTTTATTCACCTCCGTAAAAATCTTTTGTCCATCTGAGGATTCTTCCTTTGTTCTTGCTTGGAGAGCCAGCCACTCTACCAGCCTCGTATGAATAGAATATCGAATGCTTTCTGGCAATTCAGATCCAGGCAATCCACCCAGCCTCCTGGCTACGACGGGGCAGACACTCCGTGTAGATCTATGATGTGTCACACATAACCTCTTGCACCTCTCTAAGATAGTTTTTCTTCATCTCTCTGCAAGAGGTCATCCAATTTCTTTCTGCTTATCTTTTCAAATACCATACAGACACACCACACTCCTCAGTGAGACTGATCTGTAGCTCAGCCACTCCTCCTGGTCTGCTACACTCATCTTGCACCTCACCCTTTACCCAGCAACATTGTAAATAGAATTTCAAGTTGTTCGTCAAGTGTTCGTAAATATGTGGACAGTCCTTCAGCACATATGAAGAAATTTCAGATGATTATATGGGTCTAAACCATTTAGTATTCGGTTCAAGTCTATCCTAGATATTTCAATGCTTTGCAAGACCTGTTCCCAAGCCCATCTCACTGGTGTTGTAGTTATAGCATCTTCAAATTGTGAAAACACTTTTCAACATTTCAGTCACGTCCTCGCATAACCTTATATCATCTACAGTTTTACCCTACTGAATCTGATTACTTGTGATGGGTTTGTGGAAACACTGGTCCATCTCCTTAGTCGCCAGTGTTGTTTTAAACCTTTCTCTGTTTCTCTAATCTCATTGTATGTGTGTGTGTGTGTGTGTGTGTGTGTGTGTGTTTGTGTGTGTGTGTGTGTGTGTGAGTGCTGTCCTCTACAAAATGTTGTGTACATTTTCGTGGTTGTCTACCACGTGTGTACTGTATAGCTGCGCTGTACACCAGCTTTAGGGTTCAGTGTCAAACATTTGATAGAACGTCTCTTGACCTATGTTGAGGTAAACTACAAAACAGTAATACAATACCAGCAAACATTCTACATCATATAAATGACAATAACAGTAAGCAGGCTCTCCCTCCTACGAAAAAGGCTGGCAGAAAAGAGGAGACTGGTGACCATATCATGCATTTCTGCATTAAGTCAGACTGTGATTCATACACGAGAAAATAAATACGAACAGCTTTCTAACCTGACCTAGAAATGCAGTAAAATCTGTCAACAGATAAGTAAACAGATAAATGAATAGATGAATATTTATATAAAAAAAAAATGTATACATCATATTTGCTTTGTTTATCATACTTGATCGCCAATCTCACGTCAGCAGGGTCCCGCCAGGAAACAGACGAAGAAAGACCCATCCACCCATCTACACACTTATCACGCTCATACACGTACATACACATACATATACATATACATATCAACATATACACATATACATACATATGCATACATATACATAGCTTGCCTTCATCCATTCTTGGTGCCATCTCCCCCTACAGGAAACAGCATCGCCACCCCCTGCGTCAGCGAGGTAGCGCCAGGAAAACAGACAAAAAAAAAGGCCACATTCATTCATACTCAGTCTCTAGCAGTCATGTGTAATGCACCGAAACCGCAGCTATGCATCCACATCCAGGTCCCACAGACCTTTCCATGGTTTACCCGAGACGTTTCACATGCCCTGGTTCAGTCCATTGACAGCACGTCGATCCCCAGTATACCACATCGTCCCAATTCACTCTATCACGTACACACCTTTCACCCTCCTGCATGTTCAGGTCCTGATCACTCAAAATCTTTTTTGCTCAATCCTTCACCTCAAATTTCGTCTCCCGCTTCTCTTTGTTCCCTCCACTTCTTATATATATTCTCTCTGTCAACCACACCTCACTCATTCTCTCCATATGTCAAAACCATTTCAGCACACTCTCTTCAACTCTCTTGTCTACACTCATTAAATTATCACGCATAACTCTTATCCTTTTATTACGTACTCATTCGATCAAAGTGCCTCACACCACATATTGTCCTCAAACATTTCATTACCAACACCTCCACCTTCCTCCACACAACCTCATTTATAACACTGTCGGAACTTCTGTACCCTCAAACTTCAATGACCTCGAGGACATATTTTCTGCGTGATTCTCCCCATTGTAATTTGTAACATTATTAACGACATGCCGGTATACACGTGATATCACCAGTGTAAATATTTCTAAATCATACTGTAATTATCAATGTTTTTCTCTTGGATTACAGTATGTATTAAATGCTCCTTTATTGTTTATCTAATTTACATTTCATATATGTTCCATGTAAGTTGTGGTTAATGAGAACATATATCTGTCTATCTATCTATCTATCCATCTATATATTTATCCATCTATCTATGTCGCTCTTTCTAATCCAAGTATTCTCAATCACCAGTCCTTTCTCAGCATACAAGTCAAGAAGCTGTTTCCCATTTCCATTTACATTACTTAGTACTGCATGCCTCTCAGTTATACCCTCAACTGCCACACTACTAACCTTCGCATTCACATGACCCATCACTAACGCCCGGTCTCGTGCATCAAGACTACTGACACACTCATTCAGCTGCTCCTGAAAACACTTGCCTCTCATGATCTTTCTTCTCATACCAAGGTTCATAAGCACCAATAATCACCCATCTCTCTCCATCCACTTTCAATTTCACCCACATTAGTCTAGAGCCCACTTCCTTACAAACTTTTACGCACTCCTACAACTCCTGCTTCAGCAGCAGTGCTTCCCCTGCCTAAGCTCTTGCCCTCTGACGAACCCCTGACTTTACTCCTAAGACGTTTCCAAACCATTCTTCCGCTTTACCTTGAGTTCAGAACCAGAACATCCAGGTTCTTTTCCTCAAACATATTAACTATCTCTCTTTTTTCTCAATTTGGTTACATCCACACACATTTAGACACCCCAACTTGGCCTTCGAGAAGGATGAAGATTCCTTGCTTGGCTTTTTCTGATGTTCCATCTTTTAGAAATTGAAATACTGGAAAGGGGGAGGTGTTTCCATCATATTTTCATATAGTAAAACCCTAATTAATGTACTTACAGAATTTTCATATAGTGAAATCATAATTACTGAAGTATTTGTGAAACTGTTTTTAAAGGTAGTAATTGTCATTGCTGCAATAAATTTTGACTGTGAATTGTTCTAATGTTCATCAGTTCTATAATGAAAGAAACCATTTCCAAGGTTGAGGTTTTGCTTTAAGATTGATTCTATCTGTCCTAGAAACTGCACTGTTCTGTATGAAGAAAATGTTCATAATGATTTTCGTCTTCAGATCTACTCAGAATTGTGCATCGTCCCCAGCTAGTACACGATTCTCAATATACAAAAATTGATCTGAATATGGTAGAAGTCTCTGAGCTGAAATTGTTTTGTAGTCCTTCTTGATTTGGCCAACTGAGAGAGAGAGAGAGAGAGAGAGAGAGAGAGAGAGAGAGAGAGAGAGAGAGAGAGAGAGAGAGAGAGAGAGAGAGAGAGAGAGAGAGAGAGAGACCCCAAAGTAAATGCGAAGTGGTGTGGCCTAAACACTTCAGAAGAAAATGCAATCCCCTTAAAACAGCAGAAGTAAAGGATAGCAAAGCAAAGGCTCGCTCCACACCCTCCACTCCCTCCGGCACACACCTGACGGAAAACAGTTTAAATATATACCTTGCAGGATTAATACGTCTGAGGGAAGATAAACATCCCTTCACTTCTTTTCAAAAACACATCTCCGTCGCTGTCTAGTGGGCTGCAAGGAAACTCGACGTGACCTTCCCCGCTGGACCTGTAATATGACCTGACCTGACCTCACCCGCCTGTGCCATGTGGCCGAATACTCAACTTCTACCTGGCCTATAACAATATCTTTTAACCTGTCATTCTACGTCATGTTGATGCTACAATCGACCCACAGAGATTTCCAACCCATTATTGCTAAAGTATTGCCTTCTCAATCCCTTGTCTCCATGCGAGTCGAGCCATAGGCCTGCATAGTCGATGGTAGCATCTATACACAGGCGTTTCAGTCTCTCATCTACACCTAACGCTTGACTTAAAGCGTAGTTACTCAGATTATGTCTCGGGGGAGAGACAACGATAACGCTATTACCTGATCTATCTTTCATGGTGCCAACCAACTCGTTCTATTCCTCTACGATAACGTCAGAATCTGTATCCATCTGGTACGCGTCGTTCCTTCCAACATTTACCACTGAACACGCCTCCTTAGCAGGCACTCTGATCTATCTAACCTTTCATTTAATGTGGGAAATTCTGGCACCAGGGTAGTCATGGTCTGTTCACTTAGCTCTCGAGTTCCCAGCCATGAGTTAACCCGGATTTCTGAGCAGCGAATCTTCAAGAATCATTGGAGCAATGTCGTCGCTCTTCTCCTACAAGTCGTTGAGTACTGTAAAGCAGATGCTCGTGAGTTGGGGGCGGGAGAGGGTGGAATGGTCCCATAAGGAAGGGTGAGGGGAACGGCTGGACGGGTGACTGAGGTGCGACGTAAAGCCGAAGGAGGTTAAGGGATCAGGGCGATGAGTGCCTTAGGTCTTGGGACCCTGGAGTTTAAGTGTGGGTGAGGTGAGAGATCTGAGGCTCTCCAACTTTCCCAACACAGGCAGAGCCCTGGGCTGTAGCGGCACATTAGCATACATGGAATAACATTTGCATTCACCTTCCCTTGTCAGTTTGTGGCCACAGGGGTTTAATGTTAGGATATGAGAGGTTGTGCATATTCAGAAGCTACTTTGTTAACGTTACTGTTCAGGTGGAACCGCGAGCCCCTGGTAACCAATATGTAAGAGCTGTTGTCTCAGTCATACGTTCATAGTCAGGGATGACCAGAGTACTTCTCTTACAAGATCTACTAAAAGACTTTCTCTGTAGCTGACGATGGTTCTGAACTTTGAACTACTGTCTTGTCAATGAAGCAATCTGACCTGCTGATGTGAGTTAAAGTGCACTTCTAGTGGCTCAGGGAGGTTACTGGCATTTCCTAAGGTTACCAGCTAATTTGACACAGAATAACACAAAGCTAATCCTTGCTTATTCAGAGCGATGGACTGAAGCCTAGACAGACGAAATATATTCAAGATAGCTCGACCTGTAATCGTTGAACCAATTAGTGGAAAATGTCTTGTATGCTAGAAATACGAGGCACCTAATAACCTGTCACCTGCAAGCCAGTAGAGGGCTACAATGCATTTATCTGCCGACGGTAAAATATCCAATGTATTTCAAATATCAAACGGTCGTGTGTGTTGACCAGATGCCTGGCTGTAGTGGTAGTGGGATGTGCTCAAAATGAGGCAATGACGACGAAGTGTTTTCCACACACGTCAACCATACATTCTACCACGTCATGATCACCACACCAGAACCTCGGATGGTGAAGCTTCACCACGTCAGTGTCCACGCTGGGTCAGGTCACACTGGGTCACCTGCACATCACCAGGTCACACTTTTTAAGATGTGGGCGATCTTTGTCAAGCAGTGACTCAACATAACCCGCTACATTAAGTTTTCTGATCCGGCTAAAGTTTGCCACATCAAGCTGGCCATACAAACAGACTCACATATGGTTACGTGACTTTGTAATCAATTCCCGTTATGAATACCAGCTGAAATGATAATTGTAATTACATATGCAAATCTATGATTGTAAGTGATTACGCTTACACCTCCGAGGGATGCAGACAGAAATCAACCAGATGTCATTATGTGTTTTTTATTGATCATCATTTAAAAAACATGTTTATCAAGAACAGTCCATCTTTGGATGGAATCGTATGTCAAATTCCTCGCAAAGATTGTAATAAATGTTATGTAGGACATTCTGGAACAGCTTAGGGAAAATTGCAACATAGATATAGTGATAGAACTGGAAGTGATGCAAGTGCTCTGTCTGCACATTTGAGTAATGAAAACCACAGAGATGATTGGATTAATGCTGAAAATATTCATTTGTCTAGGAATGAACTAGAACACAAATTAGTTGAATCATATCTGATAGAAGAATAGGAATAGATATAATTTGAAAGCTTTGGATATGGTTTAAGGCAGGGCTATTCAATAACTTTAGCAGTAGGTCCGGATTATGAAACTCAAATTGATGGATGGGCCATACATTTATTCTACATGTTTCATGCTGCTTATCAATACCGTTGGTCTCGATAATAATCTATTTAGGTAAAATTTCGTAAGTACTTCAGCAAATATAAAAATTTCATTGATTTATCTTAATTCTTCTGAGTCTCTCAAAGGGCCAATGAAAAAACACTTAAGGGCCGGATTTGGCCCGCGGGCCGCCAATTGAATAGCCCTGGTTTAAGGCGCGGTAGTCCTTACAAAATTGTATAGATGCGAGGCATGGGTAAAAAGATGAGATTGTGGGGTACAGAGGACGTGTTAGGAATGAACTGTGTGAGGAAAAACTATGGTGTGGGATGGTTTGATCGAGTAAGTAATAAATGGGTAAGAGAGAGGTGTAGTAACAGAAAGAGTGTGGTTGGGAGAACAGTAGAGGATTTGCTCAAACTAGTTTGGAAATATGAAGAGAATGAATTAGAAATGGTTGACAAAGAGAACATATGCGTGTTAGAAGTGGAGAGGACAAGGAGAAGAGAGAAAAGAAATTAGAGATGGAATGATGGAGTGAAACAGATGTTATGCGACTGGGCCTGAACATGGAGAAGGGTGAAAAACGTGCACGGAATAGAGTAATTGGAATGTTGTGGCGTACAGGAGTCGACGTGCTGTCCATGACTTTAACCAAGACATGTGAAGCAGCCTGGTATACACTGTAAAGGTCTCTGGAGCCTGTTTTTGGATGGGGAGCTGTGGATTCGACGCAATGTACATGACAGTTGCAAAAAGAGTATGCCAATACGAACATTTTGTTCTGTTCAGGCGTTACCTCACAAGCACAGGAAACAGTGAACAAATATGAAATCCTCCCCTCCTTGTATTTTTTTAACTTTCTAAAATGGGAAACAGAAGAAGGAGTCACGCGGGGAGTGCTCATCCTCCTCGAAGGCTCAGATTGGGGTGTCTAAATGTGTGTGGATGTAACCAAGATGTGAATAAAAAAGGAGAGATAGGTAGTATGTTTGAGGAAAGGAACCTGGATGTTTTGGCTCTGAGTGAAACGAAGGTCAAGGGTAAAGGGGAAGAGTAGTTTGGGAATGTCTTGGGAGTAAAGTCAGGGGTTAGTGAGAGGACAAGAGCAAGGGAAGGAGTAGCAGTACTCCTGAAACAGGAGTTGTGGGAGTATGTGATAGAATGTAAGAAAGTAAATTCTCGATTGATATGAGTAAAACTGAAAGTTGATGGAGAGAGGTGGGTGATTATTGGTGCATATGCACCTGGGCATGAGAAGAAAGATCAAGAGAGGCAAGTGTTTTGGGAGCAGCTGAATGAGTGTGTTAGTGGTTTTCATGCACGAGACCGGGTTATAGTGATGGGTGATTTGAATGCAAAGGTGAGTAATGTGGCAGTTGAGGGAATAAACATGGGGTGTTCAGTGTTGTAAATGGAAATGGTGAAGAGCTTGTAGATTTATGTGCTGAAAAAGGACTGGTGATTGGGAATACCTGGTTTAAAAAGCGAGATATACATAAGTATACGTATGTAAGTAGGAGAGATGGCCAGAGAGCGTTATTGGATTACGTGTTAATTGACAGGCGTGCGAAAGAGAGACTTTTGGATGTTAATGTGCTGAGAGGTGCAGCTGGAGGGATGTCTGATCATTATCTTGTGGAGGCTAAGGTGAAGATTTGTATGGGTTTTCAGAAAAGAAGAGTGAATGTTGGGGTGAAGAGGGTGGTGAGAGTAAGTGAGCTTGGGAAGGAGACTTGTGTGAGGAAGTACCAGGAGAGACTGAGTACAGAATGGAAAAAGGTGAGAACAATGGAAGTAAGGGGAGTGGGGGAGGAATGGGATGTGTTCAGGGAATAAGTGATGGATTGCGCAAAAGATGCTTGTGGCATGAGAAGAGTGGGAGGTGGGTTAATTAGAAAGGGTAGTGAGTGGTGGGATGAAGAAGTAAGATTATTAGTGAAAGAGAAGAGAGAGGCATTTGGACGATTTTTGCAGGGAAAAAATGCAATTGAGTGGGAGATGTATAAAAGAAAGAGACAGGAGGTCAAGAGAAAGGTGCAAGAGGTGAAAAAGAGGGCAAATGAGAGTTGGGGTGAGAGAGTATCATTAAATTTTAGGGAGAATAAAAAGATGTTCTGGAAGGAGGTAAATAAAGTGCGTAAGACAAGGGAGGATCTGGGAACTTCAGTGAAGGGCGCAAATGGGGAGGTGATAACAAGTAGTGGTGATGTGAGAAGGAGATGGAGTGAGTATTTTGAAGGTTTGTTGAATGTGTTTGATGATAGAGTGGCAGATATAGGGTGTTTTGGTCGAGGTGGTGTGCAAAGCGAGAGGGTTAGGGAAAATGATTCGGTAAACAGAGAAGAGGTAGTAAAAGCTTTGCGGAAGATGAAAGCCGGCAAGGCAGCAGGTTTGGATGGTATTGCAGTGGAATTTATTAAAAAAAGGGGGTGACTGTATTATTGACTGGTTGGTAAGGTTATTTGATATATGTATGACTCATGCTGAGGTGCCTGAGGATTGGCGAAATGCGTGCATAGTGCCATTGTACAAAGGCAAAGGGGATAAGAGTGAGTGCTCAAATTACAGAGGTATATGTTTGTTGAGTATTCCTGGTAAATTATATGGGAGGGTATTGATTTAGAGGGTGAAGGCATGTACAGAGCATCAGATTTGGGAAGAGCAGTGTGGTTTCAGAAGTGGTAGAGGATGTGTGGATCAGGTGTTTGCTTTGAAGAATGTATGTGAGAAATACTTAGAAAAGCAAATGGATTTGTATGTAGCATTTATGGATCTGGAGAAGGCATATGATAGAGTTGATAGAGATGCTCTGTGGAAGGTATTAAGAATATATGGTTTGGGAGGCAAGTTGTTAGAGGCAGTGAAAAGTTTTTATCGAGGATGTAAGGCATGTGTTCATGTAGGAAGAGAGGAAAGTGATTGGTTCTCAGTGAATGTAGGTTTGCGGCAGGGGTGTGTGATGTCTCCATGGTTGTTTAATTTGTTTATGGATGGGGTTGTTAGGGAGGTGAATGCAAGAGTTTTGGAAAGAGGGGCAAGTATGAAGTCTGTTGGGGATGAGAGAGCTTGGGAAGTGAGTCAGTTATTTTTCGCTGATGATACAGCGCTGGTGGCTGATTCATGTGAGAAACTGCAGAAGCTGGTGACTGAGTTTGGTAAAGTGTGTGAAAGAAAAAAGTTAAGAGTAAATGTGAATAAGAGCAAGGTTATTAGGTACAGTAGGGTTGAGGGTCAAGTCAATTGGGAGGTGAGTTTGAATGGAGAAAAACTGAAGGAAGTAAAGTGTTTTAGATATCTGGGAGTGGATCTGGCAGCGGATGGAACCATGGAAGCGGAAGTGGATCATAGGGTGGGGGAGGAGGCGAAAATTCTGGGAGCCTTGAAGAATGTGTGGAAGTCGAGAACATTATCTCGGAAAGCAAAAATGGGTATGTTTGAAGGAATAGTGGTTCCAACAATGTTGTATGGTTACGAGGCGTGGGCTATGGATACAGTTGTGCGCAGGAGGATGGATGTGCTGGAAATGAGATGTTTGAGGACAATGTGTGGTGTGAGGTGGTTTGATCGAGTAAGTAACGTAAGGGTAAGAGAGATGTGTGGAAATAAAAAGAGCGTAGTTGAGAGAGCAGAAGAGGGTGTTTTGAAATAGTTTGGGCACATGGAGAGAATGAGTGAGGAAAGATTGACCAAGAGGATATATGTGTCGGAGGTGGAGGGAACGAGGAGAAGTGAGAGACCAAATTGGAGGTGGAAAGATGGAGCGAAAAAGATTTTGTGTGATCGGGGCCTGAACATGCAGGAGGGGGAAAGGAGGGCAAGGAATAGAGTGAATTGGATCGATGTGGTTGACGGGGTTGACGTGCTATCAATGGATTGAATCAGGGCATGTGAAGCGTCTGGGGTAAACCATGGAAAGCTGTGTAGGTATGTATATTTGCGTGTGTGGACGTATGTATATACATGTGTATGGGGGTGGGTTGGGCCATTTCTTTCGTCTGTTTCCATGCGCTACCTCGCAAACGCGGGAGACAGCGACAAAGCAAAAAAAAAGAAAAAAAGAAAAAAAAGAAATATTATATATATATATATATATATATATATATATATATATATATATATATATTTATATATATATATATATATATATATATATTTTTTTTTTTTTTTTTTTTTTTTTTTTTTTTTTTTTATACTTTGCCGCTGTCTCCCGCGTTTGCGAGGTAGCGCAAGGAAACAGACGAAAGAAATGGCCCCCCCCCCCATACACATGTACATACACACGTCCACACACGCAAATATACATACCTACACAGCTTTCCATGGTTTACCCCAGACGCTTCACATGCCTTGCTTCAATCCACTGACAGCACGTCAACCCCTGTATACCACATGACTCCAATTCACTCTATTTCTTGCCCTCCTTTCACCCTCCTGCATGTTCAGGCCCCGATCACACAAAATCTTTTTCACTCCATCTTTCCACCTCCAATTTGGTCTCCCTCTTCTCCTCGTTCCCTCCACCTCCGACACATATATCCTCTTGGTCAATCTCTCCTCACTCATTCTCTCCATGTGCCCAAACCATTTCAAAACACCCTCCTCTGCTCTCTCAACCACGCTCTTTTTATTTCCACACATCTCTCTTACCCTTACGTTACTTACTCGATCAAACCACCTCACACCACACATTGTCCTCAAACATCTCATTTCCAGCACATCCATCCTCCTGCGCACATCTCTATCCATAGCCCACGCCTCGCAACCATACAACATTGTTGGAACCACTATTCCCTCAAACATACCCATTTTTGCTTTCCGAGATAATGTTCTCGACTTCCACACATTTTTCAAGGCTCCCAAAATTTTCGCCCCCTCCCCCACCCTATGATCCACTTCCGCTTCCATGGTTCCATCCGCTGACAGATCCACTCCCAGATATCTAAAACACTTCACTTCCTCCAGTTTTTCTCCATTCAAACTCACCTCCCAATTGACTTGACCCTCACCCCTACTGTACCTAATAACCTTGCTCTTATTCACATTTACTCTCAACTTTCTT